>NC_053391.1:253685167-253761162 GCF_905171765.1 Bufo bufo | reverse complement strand
AGTTGATATATGACATCCATTTACTTGCCCCCGTCAAGTCTAGAACTTACCTCATAGAAACTAATTAAATTAGTATGACATGACAGATCCCTCATGAAGCAGTGCTGATACAGTGTTATATGCTTATTTTCATTGAGGTACTCCAAGATAGCATCTTTTAGAAAACTATCAAAAAGTTTACCCACAAAAGATGTTAGACTTACCGACCTATAGTTTATGCGCTTTGTTTTTGACCCCTTTTTGAATATTGGCACCAAATTTGCTAAGTACCAATCCTGTGGAATGCTCCCTGTCATTAAATATCAGAATTAAGGGTTGGTCTATGACACTACTTTATACTCTTATAATATGTGGGAGTATACCTTCTGGACTCAGTGATTTGTCTATTTGAACTTCTTCCGGGTGTCAGACAGGCCACTTTTAACCACCTCCGGACCGCCTAACGCAGGATCGCGTTCCGGAGGTGGCAGCCCCGCGCACAGTCACGCATATACGCGTCATCTCGCGAGACGCGAGACTTCCTGTGAACGCGCGCACACAGGCGCGCGCGCTCACAGGAACGGAAGGTAAGAGAGTTGATCTCCAGCCTGCCAGCGGCGATCGTTCGCTGGCAGGCTGGAGATGTGTTTTTTTTAACCCCTAACAGGTATATTAGACGCTGTTTTGATAACAGCGTCTAATATACCTGCTACCTGGTCCTCTGGTGGTCCCATTTGTTTGGATCGACCACCAGAGGACACAGGTAGCTCAGTAAAGTAGCACCAAGCACCACTACACTACACTACACCCCCCCCCCCCGTCACTTATTAACCCCTTATTAGCCCCTGATCACCCCTAATCACCCCTGATCACCCCATATAGACTCCCTGATCACCCCCCTGTCATTGATTACCCCCCTGTCATTGATCAACCCCCTGTAAAGCTCCATTCAGACGTCCGCATGATTTTTACGGATCCACTGATAGATGGATCGGATCCGCAAAACGCATCCGGACGTCTGAATGAAGCCTTACAGGGGCATGATCAATGACTGTGGTGATCACCCCATATAGACTCCCTGATCACCCCCCTGTCATTGATCACCCCCCTGTCATTGATCACCCCCCTGTAAAGCTCCATTCAGACGTCCGCATGATTTTTACGGATCCACTGATAGATGGATCGGATCCGCAAAACGCATCCGGACGTCTGAATGAAGCCTTACAGGGGCATGATCAATGACTGTGGTGATCACCCCATATAGACTCCCTGATCACCCCCCTGTAAAGCTCCATTCAGATGTCCGCATGATTTTTACGGATGCACTGATACATGGATCGGATCTGCAAAACGCATCCGGTCGTCTGAATGAAGCCTTACAGGGGCATGATCAATGACTGTGGTGATCACCCCATATAGACTCCCTGATCACCCCCCTGTCATTGATTACACCCCTGTCATTGATCAACCCCCTGTAAAGCTCCATTCAGATGTCCGCATGATTTTTACGGATGCACTGATAGATGGATCGGATCCGCAAAACGCATCCGGACGTCTGAATGAAGCCTTACAGGGGCATGATCAATGACTGTGGTGATCACCCCATATAGACTCCCTGATCACCCCCCTGTCATTGATTACCCCCCTGTCATTGATTACCCCCCTGTAAAGCTCCATTCAGACGTCCGCATGATTTTTACGGATGCACTGATAGATGGATCGGATCCGCAAAACGCATCCGGACGTCTGAATGAAGCCTTACAGGGGCGTGATCAATGACTGTGGTGATCACCCCATATAGACTCCCTGATCACCCCCCTGTCATTGATTACCCCCCTGTAAAGCTCCATTCAGACGTCCGCATGATTTTTACGGATGCACTGATAGATGGATCGGATCCGCAAAACGCATCCGGACGTCTGAATGAAGCCTTACAGGGGCATGATCAATGACTGTGGTGATCACCCCATATAGACTCCCTGATCACCCCCCTGTCATTGATCACCCCCCTGTCATTGATTACCCCCCTGTAAAGCTCCATTCAGATGTCCGCATGATTTTTACGGATGCACTGATAGATGGATCGGATCCGCAAAACGCATCCGGACGTCTGAATGAAGCCTTACACGGGCGTGATCAATGACTGTGGTTATCACCCCATATAGACTCCCTGATCACCCCCCTGTCATTGATCACCCCCCTGTCATTGATCAACCCCCCTGTCATTGATCACCCCCCTGTCATTGATCAACCCCCCTGTCATTGATCACCCCTCTGTAAGGCTCCATTCAGATATTTTTTTGGCCCAAGTTAGCGGAATTTTTTATTTTTTTTCTTACAAAGTCTCATATTCCACTAACTTGTGTCAAAAAATAAAATCTCACATGAACTCACCATACCCCTCACGGAATCCAAATGCGTAAAATTTTTTAGACATTTATATTCCAGACTTCTTCTCACGCTTTAGGGCCCCTAGAATGCCAGGGCAGTATAAATACCCCACATGTGACCCCATTTCGGAAAGAAGACACCCCCAGGTATTCCGTGAGGGGCATATTGAGTCCATGAAAGATTGAAATTTTTGTCCCAAGTTAGCGGAACGGGAGACTTTGTGAGAAAAAAATTAAAAATATCAATTTCCGCTAACTTGTGCCAAAAAAAAAAAATTTCTATGAACTCGCCATGCCCCTCATTGAATACCTTGGGGTGTCTTCTTTCCAAAATGGGGTCACATGTGGGGTATTTATACTGCCCTGGCATTCTAGGGACCCCAAAGCGTGAGAAGAAGTCTGGTATCCAAATGTCTAAAAATGCCCTCCTAAAAGGAATTTGGGCACCTTTGCGCATCTAGGCTGCAAAAAAGTGTCACACATCTGGTATCGCCGTACTCAGGAGAAGTTGGGGAATGTGTTTTGGGGTGTCATTTTACATATACCCATGCTGGGTGAGAGAAATATCTTGGTCAAATGCCAACTTTGTATAAAAAAATGGGAAAAGTTGTCTTTTGCCAAGATATTTCTCTCACCCAGCATGGGTATATGTAAAATGACACCCCAAAACACATTCCCCAACTTCTCCTGAATACGGCGATACCACATGTGTGACACTTTTTTGCAGCCTAGGTGGGCAAAGGGGCCCATATTCCAAAGAGCACCTTTAGGATTTCACAGGTCATTTACCTACTTACCACACATTAGGGCCCCTGGAAAATGCCAGGGCAGTATAACTACCCCACAAGTGACCCCATTTTGGAAAGAAGACACCCCAAGGTATTCCGTGAGGGGCATGGCGAGTTCCTAGAATTTTTTATTTTTTGTCACAAGTTAGTGGAAAATGCTTATTTTTTTTTTTATTTTTTTTTTCATACAAAGTCTCATATTCCACTAACTTGTGACAAAAAATAAAAAGTTCCATGAACTCACTATGCCCATCAGCGAATACCTTGGGGTCTCTTCTTTCCAAAATGGGGTCACTTGTGGGGTAGTTATACTGCCCTGGCATTCTAGGGGCCCGAATGTGTGGTAAGGAGTTTGAAATCAAATTCTGTAAAAAATGACCTGTGAAATCCGAAAGGTGCTCTTTTGAATATGGGCCCCTTTGCCCACCTAGGCTGCAAAAAAGTGTCACACATCTGGTATCTCCGTAATCGGGAGAAGTTGGGGAATGTGTTTTGTGGTGTCATTTTACATATACCCATGCTGGGTGAGAGAAATATCTTGGCAAAAGACAACTTTTCCCATTTTTTTATACAAAGTTGGCATTTGACCAAGATATTTATCTCACCCAGCATGGGTATATGTAAAAAGACACCCCAAAACACATTCCTCAACTTCTCCTGAATACAGAGATACCAGATGTGTGACACTTTTTTGCAGCCTAGGTGGGCAAAGGGGCCCACATTCCAAAGAGCACCTTTCGGATTTCACAGGTCATTTACCTACTTACCACACATTTGGGCCCCTAGAATGCCAGGGCAGTATAACTACCCCACAAGTGACCCCATTTTGGAAAGAAGAGACCCCAAGGTATTCGCTGATGGGCATAGTGAGTTCATGGAAGTTTTTATTTTTTGTCACAAGTTTGTGGAATATGAGACTTTGTATGAAAAAAAAAAAATAAAAAAAAATCATCATTTTCCACTAACTTGTGACAAAAAATAAAAAATTCTAGGAACTCGCCATGCCCCTCACGGAATACCTTGGGGTGTCTTCTTTCCAAAATGGGGTCACTTGTGGGGTAGTTATACTGCCCTGGTATTCTAGGGGCTCAAATGTGTGGTAAGGAGTTTGAAATCAAATTCAGGAAAAAATGAGGAGTGAAATCCGAAAGGTGCTCTTTGGAATATGGGCCCCTTTGCCCACCTAGGCTGCAAAAAAGTGTCACACATCTGGTATCCCCGTACTCAGGAGAAGTTGAGGAATGTGTTTTGGGGTGTCTTTTTACATATACCCATGCTGGGTGAGATAAATATCTTGGTCAAATGACAACTTTGTATAAAAAAATGGGAAACGTTGTCTTTTGCCAAGATATTTCTCTCACCCAGCATGGGTATATTTAAAATGACACCCCAAAACACATTCCCCACCTTCTCCTGAGTACGGAGATACCAGATGTGTGACACTTTTTTGCAGCCTAGGTGGGCAAAGGGGCCCATATTCCAAAGAGCACCTTTCGGATTTCACAGGTCATTTTTTACAGAATTTGATTTCAAACTCCTTACCACACATTTGGGCCCCTAGAATGCCAGGGCAGTATAACTACCCCACAAGTGACCCCATTTTGGAAAGAAGAGACCCCAAGGTATTCGCTGATGGGCATAGTGAGTTCATAGAACTTTTTATTTTTTGTCACAAGTTAGTGGAATATGAGACTTTGTAAGAAAAAAAAAAAAAAAAATCATCATTTTCCGCTAACTTGTGACAAAAAATAAAAAGTTCTATGAACTCACTATGCCCATCAGCGAATACCTTAGGGTGTGTACTTTCAGAAATGGGGTCATTTGTGGGGTGTTTGTACTGTCTGGGCATTGTAGAACCTCAGGAAACATGACAGGTGCTCAGAAAGTCAGAGCTGCTTCAAAAAGCGGAAATTCACATTTTTGTACCATAGTTTGTAAACGCTATAACTTTTACCCAAACCATTTTTTTTTTACCCAAACATTTTTTTTTTATCAAAGACATGTAGAACTATAAATTTAGAGCAAAATTTCTATATGGATGTCGTTTTTTTTGCAAAATTTTACAACTGAAAGTGAAAAATGTCATTTTTTTGCAAAAAAATCGTTAAATTTCGATTAATAACAAAAAAAGTAAAAATGTCAGCAGCAATGAAATACCACCAAATGAAAGCTCTATTAGTGAGAAGAAAAGGAGGTAAAATTCATTTGGGTGGTAAGTTGCATGACCGAGCAATAAACGGTGAAAGTAGTGTAGGTCAGAAGTGTAAAAAGTGGCCTGGTCTTTCAGGGTGTTTAAGCACTGGGGGCTGAGGTGGTTAAAGAGGACCTTTCACCTATTCTTACCCTATGAACTAAGTATACAGCCATGTGGAGCGGCGCCCGGGGATCTCACTGCACTTACTATTATCCCCAGGCGCCGCTCCGTTCTGCCGCTATGCCCTCCGGTATCTCCGTTCCCTAAGTTATAGTAGGCGGAGATACCAGTCCCTAAGTTATGGTAGGCGGAGTCTGCCCTAGCGCTGGCCAATCGCAGCGCAGAGCTCACAGCCTGTGAGGTTATTTTCTCCCAGGCTGTGAGCTCTGCAATGCGATTGGCCAGCGCTAGGGCAGACTCCGCCTACCATAACTTAGGGAACGGAGATACCGGAGGGCATAGCAGGAGAACGGAGCGGCGCCTGGGGATAATAGTAAGTGCAGTGAGATCCCCGGGCGCCGCTCTACATATCTGTATAGTTAGTTCATAGAGTAAGAATAGGTGAAAGGTCCTCTTTAATGGGGAATTTACTTTTACATTCTGCATGTCATCTGACAGTTTGTTTCCCTCTCTGTCTTCAGGTTGGCTGATTTTATTTGTCTTTTACATATTCTATTTTTTCCTCATAGTTTTTCAAGGTTTCTTTCTTCGCTACTAGTGTTGAGTGAAGCAAAGCATTCAAAGCGGAATTTCCTCACGCTTCGTGGTAACGAATCAGGTTTTCCTAAAATAGCGGCTGCATGTGTTATATAAAGCTAAACTAAGTGCAGAGGAGACGAGCACAGGAATGATTACCCATAATGCTATGCAGCCAGCCAATCCACAGCCCTATAAAATACTCATCCCGTGTTGTCTTCACCATTGTCCTGTCAGTAGGGAGATACCATTCAGTCTGCACCCCTTGGGGGGCCCAGGTCTTAATGTTGACCATCTTCATATTTTTCTGGCTCTACTTCTTCCAAATCACCCTTCAAAGTGTCCATGTGCTAGAGAAGTCAGAAATAAGCAGAGAGAGGAGGAGCTGGATGTTCCTGATGACATATTCTCATCGATATTAGATGATCTGGAAAAGGAGGAAAAGCAGATGGCAGATGAAGGGCTCCCACCTTTAAGGCCGGAGAGTTCTGGGGTTGTAGTATGTATGCAGAGCGAATTAATATTATGTGTTAGGCTACTTTCACACTGGCGATTCTGGGTCCGCCTGTGAGATCCGTTTCAGGGCTCTCACAAGCGGCCCCAAACTGATCAGTTTAGCCCCAATGCATTCTGAATGTCTAAGGATCCATTCAGAAGGCATCAGTTTGGCTCCGTTCCGCCTCCATTCCGCTCTGGCGATGCGGAGCCAAATGGATCCGTCCTGACTTACAATGTAAGTCAATGGAGACGGATCCGTTTACATTGACACAAATATGGTGCAATTGTAAACGGATACGTCCCCCATTGACTTTCAATGTAAGTCAGGACGGATCCGTTTGACTTACACTTAGACTTAGATTTTTTTTGGACAGAATAATGCAGACGGATCCTTTCTAAACGGATACCAGCGTTTTCATTTATAGGTGCGGATCCGTCAGATAGCAGACAGACCAGCAACAGCCCCCATTTAAAGTTGCATTAAAGGTGCCGCAAGGCCATTAACATTGAAGACCGACTATACAATGCAGTTTTCTTTATTAAATGCAAGGCAGCTGCAGCATGGTTGCAACCCACGCACAGCACGGCCTAGGTCAGAGTGGCCTAGGCATACCCGATTTATAGCGATTTGTGCCAAATTAATTTGGAACTAATCAAATTTCTTGAACTTTTTTTTTCAAAACTTTGCTCCTCCTTCCTGTTTTAGTGGTTTAATTGCTTTTTTTTTGTCATTTATTGATCCCTTTCCATATCTATTTATCCACAGTATTTTTTTTTTTTCTTGTACCTTACCCTTTTATTCCCATAAGGTATTTATCTCTCACAGTTGGAGTTTAGAGTTTAGGAAATATCCCATTTTGTGGCTGCATTTAAATTTTTGAGGACACTGTCCCAGTTAGTCACGCATGTGAGGGCCAGACAAGATGCGGGTGCGTTGTGGGAAAATGCTTGATTTTTCCACTCGAGTGCCAAGCGTTTTAATGCGTTTTGCACACGCTTGACAAAAATCGGCATGCTTGGTACCCAGACCCGAACCCGGACTTCTTCACAGAAGTTCGGGTTTGGGTTAGGTGTTGCGTAGATTTTATTATTTTTTCTTATAACATGCTTATAAGGGAAAATAATAGCATTCTTAATACAGAATTAAATTAGGGATGGAGGGGTTAAAAAAATAAATTTAAATAATTAAACTCACCTCATCCACTTGTTCGCACAGACCGACTTGTCTTCTTTCTTCTTCTTTGAGGACCTGGGAGGAAAAGGACCTTTGGTGACGTCACTGCGCTCATCACATGGTCCGATATTGAACCATTTACATATCTATTTATCTACAGCAAAGTGTGCCTGGCGTGCATGCTGTACCTGCGCTCCCTGGACTTTGTGTGGCTATCGTGGCTCATAAACAGGTAGAAACTAGTGTTAGGGACCACTCATAGAGGCAACCTTGACGTGGTGAGTGGCTTATTACGCTTTGGCCAAAATGTACACCAATGCCTCATTCAACATCCAGCATAGAGGCAGCAGAGTGCTGGTTGCAGAGTGCTATTGCATTTGTGTTTTTGTATTTATCTACAGTGTTTTCTTTCTTCTTGTACCTTAGGGTATTTTCACACTAGCGTCTTTCTTTTCCGGCATTGAGTTCCGTACTAGGGGCTCAATAATGGAAAATAACTAATCAGTTTTATCCTAATGCATTCTGAATGGAGAGCAATCCGTTTAGGATGCATCAGGATGTCTTCAATTCAGTCTTTTTGCCTTTTCAGGACGGAGATAATACCACAGCATGCTGCGGTTTTATCTCCGTCCAAAATCCTGGAACATTTGCCGGCATTTTTTCCCATTGAAATGCAATAATGCCCGAGTGTTCTGGCAAAACAGATCCGGCATTGCAATCTGCGCATGCTCAGACACCAAAAAATGTGAAAAAAAAATAAATGCCCGTTTTTCCGGATGATACGGGAGAGACGGATTCGGCATTTCAATGCATTTGTCATACAGATAAGGATCCTGATCCGTCTGACAAATGCCATCAGTTTGCATAAGTTTTGACAGATCGGGCAGGCAGTCCCGGCGACGGATCTGCCTGCCGGAATCCTCTGCCGCAGGTGTGAAAGTACCCTTACCCTTTTATTCCCATAAGGTATTTATCTCTCACAATTGGAATTTGGAGTTTCGGAAATATCCCATTTTGTGGCTGCATTTTTATTTTTGAGGACATTGTCCCAGTTAGTCAGGCTTATGGCCTCTCTTAGCTGGTCAAATGCTTTTCAAAAGTTCAGTATTTTTGTGTTTCTCTGAAGAAACACTCTTTTGAATGATAATTGGAAGGTTAATATTTTATGGTCACTATTTTCCAGGTGTCCCCCAACCCCCACGTCTGTTGTTCTGTCAGGTCTATTGGTTAATAAGTTCAGTATAGCCATCCATCTAGTCAGATCCTGAACCAGTTGTCTTTGGTTATTGGCAAGAACCTGTTTCCTTTACAAGATCTACAGGTTTCAGTTTTCCTATCTATATCTGGGTAGTTGAAGTCCCCCCATAATATGGGCCTCATTATGATTTCCCTTAGGGTCCGTTCACATATCCGGAGTGCATTGCGGATCCACAAATTGCGGATCCGCAATACACCCGGCCGGCACCCCCATAGAAATGCCTATTCTTGTCCGCAATTGCAGACAAGAATAGAACATGTTCTATTTTTTTCGGGAGCCGCGGACCGGAAGATCGGCGGCGCGCTCCTGAAATGCGTATATGTGGAGAGCACATAGTGTGCTCTCTGCATCCATTCTGTCCCCATAGATAATGAATGGGTCCGCACCCGTTCCGAAATTTGCGGAACGGATACGGACCCATTATTACGGATGGGTAATTGGAGCCTTAGTAGTAGATTTTCTGTGCACTCTGTTATATTAGGTGGCTTATAACAAACCCCTAGCAGTACTTTAGTATTGTTTTTGCCTCCATTTATTTCTACCCCCAGTGACTCCAAATGTTCATTTCCCTCACTTATATCTTCAAGAAGTGTGGTCTTTAGACAGGACATTACATAAAGGCAGACCCCTCCCCCCCTCTGGTTTTCACAATCCTTTCTAAACAGACTGTAATCCTGTAAATTAACTGCCCAGTCATAGTTATCATCCAGCCATGTCTCAGTTATTCCCACTATGTCATAGTCCTCTTCAGACATTACTAATTCCAGTTCACCAGTTTTATTAGTCAGTCTTCTGGCATTAGTATACATACAATTAACCACCTCAGGACCGCCGTACGCAGGATTGCGTCTTTGCGGCGGTCCTGTTGTTCTGGGTGGACGCGCCGGTGCGTCCTCTCGCGAGACGCGAGATTTCGTGCATTGCCGGCCCGCGCATGCGCATCGCGGGCCGGCAAAAGTTAAAGAAGTATTTCGTCACCAGCCTGCCAGCAACGATCATTGGCTGGCAGGCTGGCGATTTTCAAAAAATCGAATCAGAAGCCAGATAACAGATCATATTAGTAAATATGATCTGTTATATGGCTTCTCTGCTCCTGTGCTGGTCCTTTTCGTCGGTTGGATCCAGCACAGGAGCAGACTTCACAGTGAGTAGCACCAACACCACACTTTAGCCCCAGATCACCCCCCTGCACCCCAATTAACCCTTTGATCACCCCTTTGATCGCCCCTGTCAATCACTATTGAAAGGAAAAAAAGTGATCAGTGTAAACTGTCACTTTTTTTTTTTCACTAGTATTGGCTGTTAGGTTTTAGGGATAGTTTAGGCCCCTTGGTTAGGTAGTTAGCGTCAGTTAGCGCCCAGCCCACCGCACCGCAGTCACTTTTATTCGCTGATTAGCGTATCGCTAATCAGCATTTGTACTTTTATAGTATCTGTAAGTGATCAAAACTGATCACGGTCAGATCTATAATAGTATTAGTGTCACTTTAGTTCGCCCTCCACCCAAAACGCAGTGTTTGCCCGATCAGGCCTGATCGGTCGCCCACACGTGCGTTCACCCACGCCCGCCCCACCGCAGTGACAAAAAAAATTTTGTTTTTTGATCACTGCACATTCACTTTACAAGCACTGCGGCGATAAAAAAATCAGTTTTGATATTTTTTATCAACCGCAGCAGCCTCCGGTACTTCGCTAGCCTCCCCTTTGTAAGACAGGTTTGCTTTTTTTCTTGGGTAGTCTCAGGGAATACCCCTAAATTTAGTAGTCCAAATGTCAAACAGGGGGTATTCTTCTGAAGAGGCCTACAGGATTCTGACCCAGTCGGATGAGGAGTGGGAACCCTCATCTGATGAATCTAGCGGGTCAGAATATGAACCTGTGGAAAGCAGTGGCTCTCTGACCCAAAGTTCGGACGAGGAGGTGGAGGTCCCTGGCAGCACCAGGCGTACCCGGCCCCGTGTCGCTAGACCACAGGTTACGCAGGATCCGTTTCAAGAGCAGCAGAGTGGGGCTGTCGCTGCCGGATCACGTGGTGAGGCATACACCAGCAGCGCAGCCCTTCCTGGACCTAGTACCAGCACTGCCGTACAACATGGTGACGTGGCGAGCACCAGAAGGGCAGTTGAAGCTGGTACGGTGGCACGTGCACTAGTTACCCCGTCGCAGCCACCGCGCAGACAGGCCCGTAGAGCCCCTAGAATCCCTGAGGTGCTGGCAAACCCTGATTGGCAGTCACCAACTTCAGCCGCACCTGTAGTTCCCCCTTTCACCGCCCAGTCTGGAGTTCGGGTTGAGACGGCTCAAATCGGTTCGGCCCTGGGATTTTTTGAGCTGTTCTTGACTGCGGAGCTCTTGGACTTAGTCGTGGCAGAAACAAATCGGTATGCCACACAATTTATATCCGCCAACCCGGGAAGCTCTTATGCCCAGTCTTTCCGGTGGAAACCAGTCCAAGTTTCCGAAATTAAAATTTTTTTGGGCCTTCTCCTCAACATGGGTCTAACTAAAAAGCATGAATTGCGGTCATATTGGTCCACGAACCCAATTCATCACATGCCCATGTTCTCTGCTGCTATGTCCAGGACACGATTTGAGACCATCCTACGTTTTCTGCATTTTAGCGACAACACCACCTCCCGTCCCAGAGGCCACCCAGCTTTTGACCGGCTCCACAAAATTCGGCCCCTCATAGACCATTTCAACCAGAAATTTGCAGATTTGTATACCCCTGAGCAAAACATCTGCGTAGACGAGTCCCTAATACATTTTACCGGGCGCCTTGGCTTCAAACAATACATCCCAAGCAAGCGTGCCCGGTATGGGGTCAAATTGTATAAGCTCTGTGAAAGGGCCACAGGCTATACCCACAAATTTCGGATCTATGAGGGAAAAGATCAGACCCTGGAGCCGGTCGGTTGCCCTGACTACCTGGGGAGCAGTGGGAAGACAGTCTGGGACTTGGTGTCACCCTTATTCGGCAAGGGGTACCATCTTTATGTGGACAATTTCTACACAAGTGTGGCCCTCTTTAGGCATTTGTTTCTAGAACGGATTTGCGCCTGTGGCACCGCGCGAACTAGTCGCGTGGGCTTCCCCCAACGGCTTGTAACCACCCGTCTTGCAAGGGGGGAGAGGGCTGCCTTGTGTAACGAAGAACTGCTCGCGGTGAAATGGAGAGACAAGCGTGACGTTTACATGCTCTCCTCCATTCACGCAGACACGACAATCCAAATTGAAAGGGCAACCCGTGTCATTGAAAAGCCCCTCTCAGTCCACGACTATAATGCGCTCATGGGAGGGGTGGACTTCAATGACCAGATGTTGGCTCCCTATTTAGTTTCCCGCAGAACCAGACGCTGGTATAAGAAGGTGTCTGTATATTTAATTCAATTGGCGCTGTACAATAGTTTTGTTCTCTACAGTAAGGCTGGGAGAACACGATCTTTCCTCAAATTCCAGGAAGAGATCATCGAGAACCTCCTTTACCCAGGAGGTTCCGTGGCCCCATCCACCAGTGTAGTTAGCCGTCTACACGAGCGACATTTCCCCAGTGTCGTTGCTGGTACCTCAACCCAACCGCCACCCCGAAAAAAATGTCGTGTCTGTAGCAGGAGTGGAATAAGGCGTGACACCCGCTATTTCTGTCCTGACTGTCCTGACCACCCTGCCCTATGCTTTGGTGAGTGTTTCCGGAAGTACCACACACAGGTACACCTAGCATAGGGATTGCATCTCACAGGACAGGCACACAGGGCTATTAGGGCCCTTTTACTCACAGCTGCTGCAAACCTCTCCTTTCACCTGGGATAAAGTGCATAATGTACTTCGCCACATCTTTGGGCAATTTGCGCTTTGCACATTGTCCCATGGGGAAGGAGAGGTTTGTTCTATAAAGGTAAAAAAAACTAAACAAAAAAAAAATTACCGGTAAGTAAAAAAGTTAAACGTTCAGTTAAAAAAGTTAAAAAAAAGTTTCTATGTTCTGTTCAACAGTTAATAAATTTATTGCGTTGCGGCCTGGTTTTTTCTTTTTTGTTTTGTTTTTTTAACCTTCCAGGTGGACCAACCGATCGACTAGCTGCAGCACTGATGTGCATTCTGACAGAAGCATTGCGCTGCTGTCAGATTACACGCAAGTCGGTGTATGCGGCGCTGCAAGACGGGATTTCTCCTCTGCAGTAAAAGATATGTTTGCCGAGGCATATGAGCTGAGGAGGTGGCGGTGTTCATATACTTTGGCAAACACTTTGTATATATAAAAAAAAAAATCCCGGCAATGATTTATTCATCCACATCGATTGATGTGAATGGAGAAATCTGGTTTGCCAGGGCATACGAGCTGAAGTGGGTATGGATGTTGGGCGGAGCTCCTATGTCCTGGCAGACGCCTTTCCCCTCCTTTTTTTTTTTTTGGCAGAGATTTTTTCATCCACATTGATCGATGCGAATGAAGAAATCTGTGCCGTTCATTTTTTTCTTTCAGCCCAGAGGCTGAACGGAAAAAAAAAATCTCATTACCCGTATGCTCAATATAAGGAGAATAGCAGAAACTCCTAATGCTGGGCATACATGTAATGATTGTGGAGACCCTCAAATGCCAGGGCAGTACAAACACCCCACAAATAACACCATTTTGGAAAGAAGACACCCCAAGGTATTCGCTGAGGGGCATATTGAGTCCATGAAAGATTGAAATTTTTGTCCCAAGTTAGCGGAAAGGGAGACTTTGTGAGAACAAAATCAAAAAAATCAATTTCCGCTAACTTGTGCCAAAATTATTTTTTTTCTATGAACTCGCCATGCCCCTCATTGAATACCTTGGGGTGTCTTCTTTCCAAAATGGGGTCACATGTGGGGTATTTATACTGCCCTGGCATTTTAGGGGCCCCAAAGCGTGAGAAGAAGTCTGGTATCCAAATGTCTAAAAATGCCCTCCTAAAAGGAATTTGGGCCCCTTTGCCCACCTAGGCTGCAAAAAAGTGTCACACATGTGGTATCTCCGTATTCAGCAGAAGTTGGGGAATATGTTTTGGGGTGTCATTTTACATATACCCATGCTGGGTGAGATAAATATCTTGGTCAAATGCCAACTTTGTATAAAAAAAATGGGAAAAGTTGTCTTTTGCCAAGATATTTATCTCACCCAGCATGGGTATATGTAAAATGACACCGCAAAACACATTCCCCACCTTCTCCTGAGTACGGAGATACCAGATGTGTGACACTTTTTTGCAGCCTAGGTGGGCAAAGGGGCCCACATTCCAAAGAGCACCTTTCAGATTTCACAGGTCATTTACCTACTTACCAGACATTAGGGCCCCTGGAAAATGCCAGGGCAGTATAACTACCCCACAAGTGACCCCATTTTGGAAAGAAGACACCCCAAGGTATTCCGTGAGGGGCATGGCAAGTTCCTAGAATTTTTTATTTTTTGTCACAAGTTAGTGGAAAATGATGATTTTTTTTTTTTTTTTTTTTTTCTTACAAAGTCTCATATTCCACTAACTTGTGACAAAAAATAAAAACTTCCATGAACTCACTATGCCCATCAGCGAATACCTTGGGGTCTCTTCTTTCCAAAATGGGGTCACTTGTGGGGTAGTTATACTGCTCTGGCATTCTAGGGGCCCAAATGTGTGGTAAGGAGTTTGAAATCAAATTCAGTAAAAATTGACCTGTGAAATCCGAAAGGTGCTCTTTGGAATATGGGCCCCTTTGCCCACCTAGGCTGCAAAAAAGTGTCACACATCTGGTATCCCCGTACTCAGGAGAAGTTGAGGAATGTGTTTTGGGGTGTCTTTTTACATATACCCATGCTGGGTGAGATAAATATCTTGGTCAAATGACAACTTTGTATAAAAAAATGGGAAAAGTTGTCTTTTGCCAAGATATTTCTCTCACCCAGCATGGGTATATATAAAATGACACCCCAAAACACATTCCCCACCTTCTCCTGAGTACGGAGATACCAGATGTGTGACACTTTTTTGCAGCCTAGGTGGGCAAAGGGGCCCATATTCCAAAGAGCACCTTTCGGATTTCACTCGGCATTTTTTACTGAATTTGATTTCAAACTCCTTACCACACATTTGGGCCCCTAAAATGCCAGGGCAGTATAACTACCCCACAAGTGACCCCATTTTGGAAAGAAGACACCCCAAGGTATTCTGTGAGGGGCATGGCGAGTTCCTAGAATTTTTTATTTTTTGTCACAAGTTAGTGGAAAATGATGATTTTTTTTTTTTTTTTTTTTTTCATACAAAGTCTCATATTCCACTAACTTGTGACAAAAAATAAAAACTTCCATGAACTCACTATGCCCATCAGCGAATACCTTGGGGTCTCTTCTTTCCAAAATGGGGTCACTTGTGGGGTAGTTATACTGCCCTGGCATTCTAGGGGCCCAAATGTGTGGTAAGGAGTTTGAAATCAAATTCAGTAAAAAATGACGAGTGAAATCCGAAAGGTGCTCTTTGGAATATGGGCCCCTTTGCCCACCTAGGCTGCAAAAAAGTGTCACACATCTGGTATCTCCGTACTCAGGAGAAGGTGGGGAATGTGTTTTGGGGTGTCATTTTATATATACCCATGCTGGGTGAGAGAAATATCTTGGCAAAAGACAACTTTTCCCATTTTTTTATACAAAGTTGTCATTTGACCAAGATATTTATCTCACCCAGCATGGGTATATGTAAAAAGACACCCCAAAACACATTCCTCAACTTCTCCTGAGTACGGGGATACCAGATGTGTGACACTTTTTTGCAGCCTAGGTGGGCAAAGGGGCCCATATTCCAAAGAGCACCTTTCGGATTTCACAGGTCAATTTTTACTGAATTTGATTTCAAACTCCTTACCACACATTTGGGCCCCTAGAATACCAGGGCAGTATAACTACCCCACAAGTGACCCCATTTTGGAAAGAAGAGACCCCAAGGTATTCGCTGATGGGCATAGTGAGTTCATGGAAGTTTTTATTTTTTGTCACAAGTTAGTGGAATATGAGACTTTGTATGAAAAAAAAAAAAAAAAAAAAAATCATCATTTTCCACTAACTTGTGACAAAAAATAAAAAATTCTAGGAACTCGCCATGCCCCTCACGGAATACCTTGGGTTCTCTTCTTTCCAAAATGGGGTCACTTGTGGGGTAGTTATACTGCCCTGGCATTCTAGGGGCCCGAATGTGTGGTAAGGAGTTTGAAATCAAATTCAGTAAAAAATGACGAGTGAAATCCGAAAGGTGCTCTTTGGAATATGGGCCCCTTTGCCCACCTAGGCTGCAAAAAAGTGTCACACATCTGGTATCTCCGTACTCAGGAGAAGGTGGGGAATGTGTTTTGGGGTGTCATTTTATATATACCCATGCTGGGTGAGAGAAATATCTTGGCAAAAGACAACTTTTCCCATTTTTTTATACAAAGTTGTCATTTGACCAAGATATTTATCTCACCCAGCATGGGTATATGTAAAAAGACACCCCAAAACACATTCCTCAACTTCTCCTGAGTACGGGGATACCAGATGTGTGACACTTTTTTGCAGCCTAGGTGGGCAAAGGGGCCCATATTCCAAAGAGCACCTTTCGGATTTCACAGGTCATTTTTTACTGAATTTGATTTCAAACTCCTTACCACACATTTGGGCCCCTAGAATGCCAGGGCAGTATAACTACCCCACAAGTGACCCCATTTTGGAAAGAAGAGACCCCAAGGTATTCGCTGATGGGCATAGTGAGTTCATAGAACTTTTTATTTTTTGTCACAAGTTAGTGGAATATGAGACTTTGTAAGAAAAAAAAAAAAAAAAAAAAAAATCATCATTTTCCGCTAACTTGTGACAAAAAATAAAAAGTTCTATGAACTCACTATGCCCATCAGCGAATACCTTAGGGTGTGTACTTTCAGAAATGGGGTCATTTGTGGGGTGTTTGTACTGTCTGGGCATTGTAGAACCTCAGGAAACATGACAGGTGCTCAGAAAGTCAGAGCTGCTTCAAAAAGCGGAAATTCACATTTTTGTACCATAGTTTGTAAACGCTATAACTTTTACCCAAACCATTTTTTTTCTACCCAAACATTTTTTTTTTATCAAAGACATGTAGAACTATAAATTTAGAGCAAAATTTCTATATGGATGTCGTTTTTTTTGCAAAATTTTACAACTGAAAGTGAAAAATGTCATTTTTTTGCAAAAAAATCGTTAAATTTCGATTAATAACAAAAAAAGTAAAAATGTCAGCAGCAATGAAATACCACCAAATGAAAGCTCTATTAGTGAGAAGAAAAGGAGGTAAAATTCATTTGGGTGGTAAGTTGCATGACCGAGCAATAAACGGTGAAAGTAGTGTAGGTCAGAAGTGTAAAAAGTGGCCTGGTCTTTCAGGGTGTTTAAGCACTGGGGGCTGAGGTGGTTAAGAGGTTTTGTGATTTTTTTTTTTTACCCTACACCTTTCCTTATGAACTGCTTACCGGAGCTGACATTTCCTTGACTGGCAGAGAAAGTGTATGGCTGCAGCAGTGCTCTCCCTGAACTGACATCCCCCTCATGTACCAACTTTTCAAACTTGTTGGGGTGTGTCAGATCAGGGCTAGCCTCCCTTGCACTCTTCCCTCTACCCCGCTTTCTAAAAGTAATTCAGCTACCTACCTCACTTTCCTGATAGTCCATTCTACCACCCTTTTCTACATTTACCCCACTGCTCAGGTAGCAGCAAACGCTTTTCCAATGTGTCAACGCGTTTCTGTGTCAAAATTCGCTTGTTTAAATACAGGATCTGATATTCTAAAAGCGCGTGCATCCAAAGTTGATTTGCATAAAACTTTGTTTGAATACTGTACGGAGCGAGTGCTCCATACAGTATTAGATTTTATTGGCTCCTATTAGCCAAAGTAATTATCAGTGTAAGACACTCTCCTGTTCTGCGATCCACTGGGGCCCCCAGGGGTCCTCGTGGGGCTCAGCCTGCGGTGGACCCCATTGGAGTAGCGGGACAGGTCATGCATGTGCCTGGGGGAGTCTTCGGTTCTGACTCCTTTGCGGGAAGATGCGATAGTGCGTCCGCATGGTCGCCGGAGGGGAAGACCGCCGGGGTCTCGGAGGCAGATTGACCGGACTGGTGGTGGCACGCAGCGGCCGGTCCTGTCTCCTGTATCACCTGCGGGTTGCGTTTCGGCGTCCGTGCCGACACGGTCGTGTATTCATGCTGGGCTGTTCGACCGTCCGCGTGCACGCTCGAGAGTAGGTTCGCAAAAGGATACGTGGCTGAACGTACGTGCATCTTATTCGCTACGCCGGCCACTGACGGGGAAAATACCTGTACGTAAATTCTAGTAGACTAGAGGGCAGGCGTGGGTTAAGTGACTAAGGACCAGTCTAGGCCTCACAAGTGTCAGGGATTAGGATCATTATATGACCTATGAGGAATAGACACATGGCACTTCGTGATTGGCTAGCAGGTACTTAAAAGGTGCTCTCCCTGGCTGGTCAGTGCCCACTGTTGTTTTGACAACCCGGGTGTATGTTGCAGTTCATATTCTCCCAGACTTACCTGTGCCTGACCTCTGCCTTCCTCGATTTATCTCTAGAGACTGCCTCTGGATACCTCATCTTTGCTAAACAGTTTGTCTCGTGTATGACCTTGGATCGGACCCTGGAAAGAATGACGTCTCATCCCTAGCTACCACGTTACACAGACTAATACTTGGTGTTGGTGTTTCCCTGCACAGGTTATTATTCGGGTTGGTTACCTGTATATGCTTACTGGTTTGGATTGTACTGCCGTTTATTTAATAAATCCACTATTGTTTAACCTCTGTCTGGTTGCTTGGGGTTCTGCACCATTACAGAACAGTGGGCCCCAACCTCCAGTTACCATGGATCGTATCCAGCAGCAACTAGTGGAATTGACCGGAGCAGCCAATCTCTTAGTCCAACAGAGCATGAACATCTCTGCTGTGAATCTCAATAAGATCCAGGCACAACTGGCAACAGTCGGGGACGAGCTTAAATTCCTTCAGGGTGTTCAGGGGTTGCCCGACCCAACTCCAGCAGAACGCCCAGTGAAACCCAAGATACCTCTACCTGAGTTTTTTTCAGGAAATAGGCAGAAGTTTCTCAACTTCCGTGATTCTTGCCGCTTATATTTTGAACTGCGCCTTACATCTTCGGGTAATACCAAGCAGAAAATCGGCATAGTTATGTCTCTTTTGAGGAAGAACCCGCAACATTGTGCCTTTAACCTCCCGGCTGGAGATCCCGCATTTGGCTCAGTAGAGGCCTTCTTTCATGCCATGAGTGTATTGTATGATGACCTGAACCGCCCTCGTACTGCTGAGGCTGCTAGAATACCTCCAACAAAGACGACGGCCAGCGGAAGAATTTGCCGCAGAATTCCATCGCTGGTCCACTTTTACCAACTGGGGGGATGTCGCTCTCCGGCACCGGTTCCGGTTATGACTCTCTGACTCTGTCAGAGACTTGCTATTATCTCTACCATCCCCACCATCACTAGATGTGGCAATCCAGCAAGCAATCGACGCTGATCGTTGAATTCGGGAACGTCATCTGGAGCGGGCTTCTCGCCCCGTATCATCCAGCCCATCTCCAAGACCCGGCTGAGGAACCCATGGAACTGGGGTCCTCTCGTCTTACCTCTACTGAGAGGGCTCGTCATCAAAATGAGGGTCTTTGTCTATATTGTGGAGGAGTTGGTCACCAGCTAAATAAATGCCCATTACTCCTATGGGGAAATGACAAAGCCTCGTGGGAATCGAGGAGAATCCACTAGGTACTCTGCTGCCTCCTCTTAAAAGAAGTCGGCTTCTCATACTCATTTCTATTGAGTGGCAAGGGAGGGACCATCCTATTTCCGCCCTACTTGACTCGGGAGCTGCTGGAAATTTTATCGACTCTTCCTTGGTTTGACAGCTACAGATTCCAGTCTTCAAGCTTGAAGCAGCCACTTCCGTCACCACTGTGGACGGGTCTCCCCTAAAAGAGGGCCAGTCGTTGTGGATGACACCCAGGTTGCAGGTAATGGTGGGGGGTGGTCACTGGGAGGTCTTAAACATTTTAACCTTGGACATGCCATCCACTCCTGTGATTTTGGGTCTCCCCTGGCTGAGACTTCATGATCCAGTAGTGGACTGATGCTCCGGACGAATTTGCAAGTGGAGTTCTGATTGCTTCACTAGATGCTTTTGTCCGGTGTTGCCACTTGCATCCATGGAAGTGCTGAGTGCGTTACCTAAACATTATCACCACTTCCAGGACGTGTTCAGCCCACAGGGGGTTGATGTGTTACCTCCTCATAGGCCATATGATTGTCCTATTGATTTGTTGCCAGGTACTATGCCACCCAGAGGACATCTGTATAATCTTACTGGGCCTGAGAATCTCTTATATAAAAGAGAACCTCAATAAGGGTTTCATTCGACCGTCCACTTCTCCCACAGGAGCGGGATTCTTCTTTGTTGGGAAGAAAGACGGCAGATTGAGACCCTGTATCGATTTTCATGCCCTCAATCGAATTACGGTAAAGAATCGGTACCCTCTTCCACTTATTAAGGACTTGTTCTCTCAGGTGTCGGGGGCTCGAGTCTTCACCAAACTCGATTTGCAGGGTGAATACAATTTGGTACGCATTCGAAAAGGCGACGAGTAGAAGACAGCATTTAACACCAGGGTCAGGATTCTGGAAATCCCGAGAGGCTTCATCCTTGTGCCTTTTTCTCCTGAAAGCTCTCACCAGCCGAATGCAATTATGTCATCAGCAATAGAGAGCTTCTGGGAGTTAAGTTGGCATTTCAAGAGTGAAGACATTGGCTAAAGGGTGCGGAACATCCCATTACGGTTTACACCGTCCACAAAAACCTTGAATACATCGAAGGTGCCAAGAGGTTAAATTCTCGTCAAGCTCGCTGGGCACTTTAATTTCCGGTTAACTTACAAACTGGGACTTAAAAATGTCAAAGCAGATGCTCTCTTCTGTTGTTTCCCAGAAACCATTTGGGTACGTGACTCTGAGCCTGAGCCCATTATTCCTGCGAGGTGCTTCGTAGCTGCTTTGAACACCCCAGGTATAATGGAGGACTTGTCTTCTCTTCTTCTGCCTTTACGGGCGGAGAGCCCTCCTAACAAACCTCAAGATCGGCTGTTTGTGCCTTTAAATTTCAGGATCAGAGTCATACAACAGTTACATGATCCTAAGTTGGCTGGGTATCTGGGGATAAAAAAGACCATGTCCCTTTGTAAACTCCATGTCTGGTGGCCTAAGTGTATGTTTTTTTATATCAAAGCCTACATTCAGGCAAGTAGTATTTGTGCTTGGTGTAAACCGGCTCAGTCTGCCCCCTCTGGTACTTTGCTTCCGCTGCCTATTCCTTCGGCCCCATGAACCCACGTGTCTATGGACTTCATAACAGATCTGTCTAGGTCTTCTGGTTGCATGGTAATTTGGATAGTAGTCAACCGTTTTAGTAAGATGTCCCATTTTATAACAAAATAATAGCAAAGACAGGTGCACTCTGCGGTCTTACTAAACTCTCAAACTGATTTTAAAATTGAGAGATTAGCCAACATATCCTACGGTGTAGGACATGTCTGAGCCCGAGCACCGCTCCAAGGTTTCTCAAGTAGCTCGGGAACCTAACACTCACCTACCTGAGCCGTATGGGCTATACCAGGAGCCAGTGGGCAAATTACTGCGCATAAGAACTTTGGCCTGGTCCCCTTGGTGTTTCCCTGTACAGGTTATTATTCGGGTTAGTTACCTGTATATGCTTACTGGTTTGGACTGTACTGCCGTTTATTTAATAAATCCACTATTGTTTAACCTCTGTCTGGTTGCTTGGGGTTCTGCACCATTACAATCAGCCTGTTAATTGGGTCGGTGAGACTTACCTATTTTTTGTGGTGAAAAAACTGTACTTGCCACAGTCACAGGGAAATATAATAGTTATTCAGCCTGTTAATTGGATCGGTGAGACCTACCTTTTTTTATGTGGTGAAAAAAACTGCCAATGTAACAGGGAAATATAATAGTTATTCAGCCTGTTAATTGAGTCGGTGAGACCTACCTATTTTTTGTGGTTAAAAAAATTTACTTGCCACCATCACAGGGAAATATAATAGTTGATCAGTCTGTTAATTGGGGCGGTAAGACCAATTTTTTTGTGCTAAACACCTCTTTTGCATCCATGACACGGATATACAATTGTTCGTCTGTGAGCCAATATTGTGGGTGACCATAGCAAAATGAGGAGAGCATCAACTAGGTGCTGCTGGTGTTGGTGGAGCTCCTGCTAAAGGTAGAGGACGTTGTCAATCTGTGCCAGCTACACGCCCAAATAAAACACCTTTCTCTGGTGCACACAGGCGACAGGATGTTCTGCGTCATTTTGTAGGCCCAAATACTGTTCTAAGAATGTTGAGGCCAAAACAAACGTAGATTTGGCTCCGGCGGCCCACAGGCATCTGTCTTCTACCTCAACCCCTTGCACATCAGCCAAGCAGTCTGAGCCCCAAGTCATGCAGCAGTCATTTATGCTTTTTGAGTGCACTGATGCCCAACCACTTATGTTTTAGGATGAGGATGTGGGAGAAGCACTACAGCATGTCTCTGCAGATGATGACAAAACACTGCTGCGGCTTTCTGCAGTGTGCAGACCGGTCAGGAGTGAGGAGTGGGTGGAAGATGTGGAGAATGATGAGGTTCTATACCTCACATGGCATCCAGGTCATGTGAGTGACATGTGCAGTTCGGAGGAAGAGGAGGGGGTCATGCAGTGCCAGCTGCACAGCAAAAGAGGGAGCAAAAGCAGAATGGCCATCCCCCAGCCAGTACGCCTGCTACTGCTCAATGCGCCAAGAGACATAGCACACCAAAGCCAGCGCAAAGGAGTCATCTGGAGTGGCATTTCTTTAGGCATTGTGCTGATGACAGGACACGGATGGTTTGCACGCAGTGCAGTCATAGCTTGAAGCGAGGCATAAATGTTCTAAACTTGAGCACCACCTGCATGATCCAGCATCTAACCACAAAGCACGAGCTGCAGTGAAGTAGACACCTCAAGAACCACGAAAGATCATAGGCTCCTCCTGTTCCCTCTTCTGCTGCAGTCTCGGCCTCTTCCTCCCCCTCTGGAGCTACAGTGGCAGCAACACCACCACCTCCACCACCATTACCAAGTATCCCCACACTGTCCAATGGAAGCGTTCAGATGTCCATCGCCCAAACACTGGAAAGAAAGAGGAAGTACTCACCCGCGAGCCCAGGCCCTGAATGGCAGCATTTTAAAATTGCTGGCCTTTCAAATGCTGCCATTCCATCTGGTAGAGACAGGGAGTTTTAAATACGTCATGACGGCAGCTGTTCCACAGTATGTGGTTCCCAGCTGCCACTACTTTTCCAGGCAGGCCATCCCTGCTCTGCACGAGCAAGTGGCTGAAAAAATCAGGTGTTCGCAGCGCAATGCCATCAGTTGCTAGGCTCACATAACCACTGACATGAGAACTAGTAATTACGGGAAGGGAAATTATATCTGCCTAACTGCCCACTGGGTAAATATAGTGGCAGCTGGGCCTGAGGCAGACAGCGCTTTGACACATGTGCTACCGCCAACGACGATTGCTGGACATTTCTCGTTGCATCCTCCTCCTACTCCGCTTCCTCCTTTACCACCTCATCATCACATCAGTACAACACCTGCACCACCAACTTCAGCAAAGCCAGGGAGAAACGACAGCAGGCTGTTCTGAAACCCATATGTTTGAGGGAAAGACCCCACACCGCACAGGAGCTGTTAGCAGGCATGGAACAACAGACCGATGATGGGTTGGTGCCGCTGAGCCTCAAGTCCGGCCTGGTGGTGTGCAACAATGGGCGAAATCTCATAGCAGCTCTGGGCCTAGCTGGTTTGGCGCACATCCCTTGCCTGCTGCATGTGCTAAACTTGGTGGTGCAGAGGTTCCTGAAAAATAACCCCTATATGTCAGAGCTGCTGCAGAAATTGAGGGTCGTCTGTACGCATTTTCGGCGCTCTCACCCTGCTGCTGCTCGCCTGTCTGCGCTACAGCATAACTTCAGCCTTCCCGCCCACCGCCTCATATGTGACGTACCAACACAGTGGAATTCCACCTTGCACACGCTGCATAGACTGTGCAAGCAGCAGCAGGCGATAGTGGAGTTTCAGCTGCAGCATGCATGGGTGATTCGCTGTGTGGAACATCACCAACAAGTGGGCCTCCATGCAGGACATGTGTCCCGTGTTGCGCTATTTCGAATACTCCACCAACATGGCCAGCGGTGATCACGCCGTCATCAGCATTACCATCCCACTTCTATGTCTCCTTGAAAAAATGCTTCGGGCACTGATGGATGAGGATGTGGCACAGGAGGAAGAGGATGAGGAAAAGGGATCATTCCCACAGTTATCAGGCCAGTCGTCCACAGCTGGTTCAGAGGGTGGGTGCCTGCACCAACAGTGGCTAGGTACCCAACTGTCCAGCCAGGGCACAGTTTTGGAAGATGAGGAGGATCCCCGTTCACAGCAGGGTGGCACCCAAATCAGCTCACGGGCATCACTGGAGCATGGCTGGGGGGATACAGAGGACACAGATGATACACCTCCCACCTAGGACAGCTTGCCATTTCCTCTGGGCAGCCTGGCACACATGAGCGACTACATGCTGCAGTGCCTGCGCAACGACAGTCGAGTTTCCCGCATTCTTAACAGTGCAGATTACTGGGTGGCCACCTTGATGGATCCCCACTACAAGAACAACATGCCATCCTTACTTCCGTCACTGAAGCATGATGGGAAGATGCACGAGTACAAGTGAATGCTGGTAGAGGTGCTACTGATGACTTTCCCACCCGACAGTGGGGGCTTAGTGGAAGCATGAGGAGGAGAAAGAGGAGGAGGAGTAAGTCACCAAAGCAGCAGGCTCACCATCAGCACCTCAGAAGGGAGGGTTAGCATGGCCAAAATGTGGAAAAGCTTTGTCTGCACGCCACAATATTCAGCACCACCATCTGATATGGACCATCTTAGCAGGAGGCAGCGTTTCAGCAACATGGTGGAACAGTACGTGTCCACACGTCTGCACGTACTGACTGATGGCCATTTAACTTCTCAGTCTCTAAATTGGGCACCTGGCCTGAGCTTGCCTTTTGCACCTTAGAGGTGCTGGCCTGCCCTGAGGCAAGTGTATTGCCCCACTGTGATCATGGGGGGGTGATCATGAACAGGGACATCCACCTGTCCACAGCCAACATGGACAAGCTCACGTTCATTAAAATGAACCAGGCATGGATCCCACAGGACTTGTCTGTAACTTGACCAGAGTAGAGAGGTATACTGGCAGCACCCAACTATTGTTATACTTCAGCGCAGTTTGTGCATTCTCTTTGCTATTTCCCAATGTTTTGGGGCCTCCCCAAACCAAAAAAAAAAAAAAAAAAGGTTGGTGACCTCCTCCACCTGCACCACCACATCCACCTGCACCCCCACATCTGCCTCCGACACCTGAACCGCCACATCCTCCTCCTCCACTCGGACCTCTGCCTCCTGGCTCAAGATTATTATGTCTTATATTGGCAGAGTAGAGGAATATACTAGGTGCACCTAGCCATTTTTGTACTCCTCCGCCTCATCCACCTGTGCCGCCACATCTGCCTCCTCTGCCTGAATTGCCATGTCTGCCTCCACTCGGACCTCTGCTTCCTGGCTCAAGATTATTATGTCTTATATTGGCAGAGTAGAGAAGTGTACCTGCCGCACCGCAAAAAACATAGCTACAGGTCGCACACAGAATTAACAGACACTTATAATAAATAAAAAAACAGAAACCGTGTTAGCTTCCTCCCCCGCCTCCTCCGCCTATTCCACCTGCACCACCACATCCGCCTCCTCCTTCATTCGGACCTCCATCTCCTGGCTCAAGATTATTATGTCTTATATTGACAGAGTGGAGAAATATACTGGCCACACTCCCAAAAATGGCTAAAGGTCACACACAGAATTGATAGACACATTTAAAAAAAAAATAATGAAAAAGTGTTGGGTTCTTTCTCCATCTCCTCCGCCTCTTCCACCTACATGGCCATGTCCATAGCCTCCTAAACTTTCTACTCCACTTGGACCTCTGCCTCTTGGTTCAAGATATTTTTTTATTTTTATGTATTTTATGTTATTTTAAGTCATTTCCCTATCCACATTTGTTTGCTGGGCAATTGTATTGCTCTTACGCCCACTTTGGAGCCTTTTGCAGCCCTTTAGCCCTTTCTATGACTTTTTACAGCCATTTTAGTGCCCCAGTGTTCGGGTCCCCACTGACTTCAATGCGGTTCGTTGTTTGGGGTCAAGTTCGAGGCAAGTTCAGAACCCGATCTGAACTTTGAAACAAAATTCGGTCAACCACTCGAACCCGCTCATCCCTAGTCAAAAACACTTATTTGAGCCACATCCTTATCAGTAAGATACTGATTGAGTTTTAATAATGTCAGAATTCAGACATAAGGATCTATCCTGCTAATACAGCATCTCAGCTCTGTACGGGTATTTAAAAAAAAAAAAAAATTAAAAAAAGATTTAAAAAAATATTGCCCCAAAGGTGTACATAGACTTTAAGTCACACACTTATTAAAAACACACACTTGTAATCAAACACGTGAATGTTCACAAACTCACATTTTTAGTCTGCTTAGACAGTTCTCCGGACAGCATTAAAAATAAAGTGTTTGAACGAATCAACTTCAGATCTATGATCCAAGGCTCAATTCACTCAAGCCTAAATTGATTTTTAGCCTAGTTTTTCAGGGGGGGGAGAAAAAAGTCCCTGAGTTTGGGACACTCTTTCTGTATTTGTCAAATGTATAGTGTGACATTAGATCCCTATCACTGCAGTTTGATTGCATTACCCGGAGCTCTCTGCACGTCCCAGTCTGACAGCCGTAGTGTCCAATTAGAATGCAATGCTATGGGACTTAAGCTTTTCTGTCCCGGGTGATTTTATGTTTTTGCTTTTTTATTTTTTTATTTTTGAACTCTCTGCCTTCCCAGAGCCATAACTTTTTTCTGTTCACATAGCCATGTGAGGGCTTGTTTTTTCACAAATTGTACATTATATTGCATACAATGTAGTGCGAAGCAAAAAAAAAATCCAAATGGGGTGAAATTAGAAAAAAAATTCAATTATGCCATAGTTTTATGGGTTTCACTTTTATTATGCAGTAAAACAGATTTTTAACCGTCATTCTACAAAAATACCACATTTGTGTAGTTATGCTTGTGTTTTGATAATAAAAAATAAAAATAAAAAATAGAAAACATTTTCTTCTTTGCATCACCCACCTTCTGACCCCCATCATTTTTTATAGCTACATCTACTGAGCTGTTTGAGAGCTCATTTTTTATTTATAATATTTTATAGTATTTTATAATATTTTAGAGTGTGTAAGACTCTTTCATTATTTTATATACTTTTTTTAATAAAAAAATGAAAAAGCTGCAAATCTGCCATTTTTTTCTATTATTGTGTTCATGGAATGGGATAAATACATTTATATTTTTATAGTACGGACCTTATGGGACGTGGCAACGAAAATTATCCTTAATTTTTTATTGTTTATTATTTATTTTTATTCTGTGTAAAGGGGTGATTAGAATTTTTATATTTTTTATTTTAATATTTTGAAAACAATTTTACCTTTTTTTTTTTACACATATTTGAAGTCTCCTTAGGGATTGTTAGTTTGCTACAGTGAATTACTATTGCAGCATATAGAAGTTCAATTGTGTTCCTAAGGAGCGCGTCCACCTTCATAGGAACTACTGCTATAATAGCCTTGCATCCTCCACAGGGATCAAGGCTATCACAAGGAATGAATGGCTCGCCAAATCACTGTGCGGGGCAGCCGTTCGAGCCCAGGGAGTGCACTGCTCCTGGGAAAAATTGCTTCAGATGCCGTGCTCACAAATGTCTGTGTTTGCCATATGTGTGTGTGTTTGCCATATTACAGACATTAGCCCTGGGTCTTTGCTGTGTGAAACCCAGAGAGAAGCGGGCTCCATCTTTAAATACTCAACCTTGTCTGATATATACCACGCTGCTTGGAAAGGGGTTACAATTTTAATTCCTTAGTCATGGATCCTGCACAAACATCGCAATAGGTATGTTTTATCTTCATTTACTGCCAATTATATAGTGCTGACAGTAGTTTTGAGGGGTCAAAGCTGCTGACAGACTCAGTACAGAAATCAGACAGGACCACATAGAAAGGTGAGCTTTTTACATCATGGGGCAATTCTGCATGGTGGCTGTTGTTGCTTTTGCAGCAGTCACCATGTGGCACTGAGCCAAACTAGAGTAGGGATTATTAGTAGGAGACTGTATAAGGGTTAATACTAGTATTGAGCGAATCGAAGTGGACTTCGATCCGAAGTTCAAGAAAAATTTGAATTGCCATGATTTTCCCTGAAATGGTGGTAAAAATAAAAAAAGGCATACTTACCTCATCCATTTGAGTGCAAAGAGGCCGTGGCATGCATCTTGCTTGAAGGTCCCAAGCAAAATCTTGTGTGCGGTGATATAAGCCGTTACCATGCCAGCTGACTTGATGACGTCATCACGTGCCAAGCAAAATTTTGTGCTGGATCTTTAAGCAAGATGGCTGTGGCAGCCTCTTCTCGATCAAATGGATGAGATAAGTATGATTTTTTTTTTTTAGCAAACACTAAAATGTTTCAATATGGATCTCAGATGTCACGATCAGCGATGAATGCGGTATCTGAGGGGTTCAATGATGGGGGCGGTGCAATTGCCATTCCCTGTCATTGCATCCACTATTTACAAAGAATATCGCTTTGTGACGAAGCAGCCAAATCGAATTTCAGTGAACTTTGCTCATCTCTAGTTAATACCTACTTTGCCTCAGTCTGGTTTCGTTGACCACATAAAAAAGGTAAGCTTTTAAAATCTGGGAAGTGATGCGTGGTGGGTATTGTGGCTGTTGTGTTGTGCCTGTGGGTTGGTGTGGCCCAGTGCCTTAGCCTAAGGGCCCATTCAGACGGCCGTATGAACAGATCCGCACCCATTCCGCAATTTTTCAGAAGGTCTGCCGATCCATACATTTCTATGGGCCCTCAAAAGATGTGGAGAGCATCCCGTGTGCTGTCCGCATCTGTTATTCTGTACCGTGGCTTCGCAGAAGATAGAAGATAGGCATTTTCTATTATAGTTATGGCCATGTGCGGTCCGCAAAATGCGGAACGCACATGGCTGGTATCCATGTTTTGCGGATCCACAAATTGCGTATCCGCAAAGCACTACGTAACAGTGTTGTTGGGCTGCTGGGTCTTGCTGCCTGCAGATGTAGTGGTGGTGGTCTCAATGTGATACTGCACCGAATTAGAGTAGGGACCCACTTAAAATAGGCCATCTTGTGGTGTGGTGAGTGAGCCTATGCATTTTGATCCAAACGTATACAAAGTGACTCATAGAACTGGTTTTTAAATTATGCTGAGAAGCATGTGGCTGTGTGATCCATGTCTTTTTCTATACAGATTGACATATTTTTAATCATGGTATGCTGTACACTCTCAGAAAATGTAGATTTTGATAATATAGCAAGTATATTCAGTGCACAGTGTGCATTTTTAACACATTGTGGGTGACACACAAATATTAAATGGCCTATGTTCCGGGGGGTTTGAGAGCAAACTCCTGTTGTACACTTGTATATACAGTATGAGCTTTGCACACCTTGATATACAATTTTTACTTTGCATTCTGTGTATTCCTCTGCTTGGATGTGAGTTTTTAAGCATTTTTTTAAATTCATGTTTTTCAAAAAAGCCCCAGTTATAATATTAATATATATATATATATATATATATATATATATATATATATATATATATATAATGCCCCCTGTAGAGGGAAATGCCAGGTTCCCCAGGTTATATATATGGGCTATAAGGCCCAGGTTTTTATGTATAATTTACTATATATATATGTATATAGAAATGCCCTAATTATCTACACTCACCTAAAGAATTATTAGGAACACCTGTTCTATTTCTCATTAATGCAATTATCTAGTCAACCAATCACATGGCAGCTGCTTCAATGCATTTAGGGGTGTGGTCCTGGTCAAGACAATCTCCTGAACTCCAAACTGAATGTCAGAATGGGAAAGAAAGGTGATTTAAGCAATTTTGAGCGTGGCATGGTTCTTGGTGCCAGACGGGCCGGTCTGAGTATTTCACAATCTGCTCAGTTACTGGGATTTTCACGCACAACCATTTCTAGGGTTTACAAAGAATGGTGTGAAAAGAGAAAAACATCCAGTATGCGGCAGTCCTGTGGGCAAAAATGCCTTGTGGATGCTAGAGGTCAGAGGAGAATGAGCCAACTGATTCAAGCTGATAGAAGAGCAACGTTGACTGAAATAACCACTCGTTACAACCGAGGTATGCAGCGAAGCATTTGTGAAGCCACAACACGCACAACCTTGAGGCGGATGGGCTACAACAGCAGAAGACCCCACCGGGTACCACTCATCTCCACTACAAATAGGAAAAAGAGGCTACACTTTGCACGAGCTCACCAAAATTGGACTGTTGAAGACTGGAAAAATGTTGCCTGGTCTGATGAGTTTCGATTTCTGTTCAGACATTCAAATGGTAGAGTCTGAATTTGGCGTAAACAGAATGAGAACATGTATCCATCCTCTGATGGCTACTTCCAGCAGGATAATACACCATGTCACAAAGCTCGAATCATTTCAAATTGGTTTCTTGAACATGACAATGAGTTCACTGTACTAAAATGGCCCCCACAGTCACCAGATCTCAACCCAATAGAGCATCTTTGGGATGTGGTGGAACGGGAGCTTCGTGCCCTGGATGTGCATCCCTCAAATCTCCATCAACTGCAAGATGCTATCCTATCAATATGGGCCAACATTTCTAAAGAATGCTATCAGCACCTTGTGGAATCAATGCCACGTAGAATTAAGGCAGTTCTGAAGGCAAAAGGGGGTCCAACACCGTATTAGTATGGTGTTCCTAATAATTCTTTAGGTGAGTGTATATGTATATATATATATATATATATATATATATATAGGTCCAGAAAAAAGAGCGCCACTCTAATGGATAAAAGCAAGTGAACCCTTTATTCACCCAAGTGGTGCAACGTTTCGGCTCTGGTCACGAGCCTTCCTCAAGCAAAGACACAACTCAAATGGCAGTGATTATATAAGAAAATACAAATCATGTGATCACAACCCAGTGGGTGTGTTTAACAAATCATAACAATGGTATACAATTTTGGGGATACTCTGTGAGGGTTGGTTTGCCCCCTATGTCTTGCTGGATGTCGTTTCGCCAAATTGTGTACACACTCAGAGAGTTATACAACTCATCATATTCCTACTCTAATTTTTTTCTCTTTCTTTTTTTAGATCACTTACACCCAGCACATTGGGGTATGGAACATATGGTCGGAGTGTACGCAACATACCACGGAAGGGGTTCATTCTATTATATCATGTATTCCATATTTTGTTCAGTTCTGTTGTTGCCAGGCATGGCAGGCACCGCGTGATGGCATTATAGTTTTGCTGACACTTTACAAAATCCTTTTTCTACATATATTTTTAATTTCTTTGAGATTGGGAGTTGAACCATATACACTTTGCAGCATCTGTGCACCAATTTGAGGAGATCCCTCTCGGGCTGGATGGGAGCTTGGAATCCCCGGCGATACCCCTGCAGGTACTGCGGTTTCCGTGGCTGCAGTGGATTTTCTGCCGGGGTGGGACATGTAGGCACCCTGAATCTTGGGGTTCCTTGTGCCCTCTTCAGACCCCCTATGCCTGTTTTCTGTTCTTGGTTGGATGCGGTATGCAGAGTGATTGTTTATGGGCAGGTCTCCAGTCATAAAGATGGCGCCTTTAGCCCAACTCTTTACTGAGCATGCGCATGGGACAATACATTGTGTCTTATTGGAATGACGCCCGGAGTGACGTAGGTGTGTCGCCCAACTTTGATGACGCATAGCGCTTCCCGCTTGCTGAATACTTGCTATTGTTGCGGTGCCACGCCTGCGCAGAATGACATCTACAACGCCGACTCTACGGCGCTGAATGAGCCTCCTTGCTGGATGGGTATGTTTGCGATACCACTTCCCTGCTCCTCCCCCTCCTTATTTTTTACACTCATGTATAATAAATGTGGATACATTATTTGATTAAGCTTTATGCACTTGATCCATATATATTTCATATATTTAGCACGCAAGATCATGTCTTTCTCCAATGATGATCAGTATATTTTCTGCACTATATGATACCATGTGTATTCACTGTATACCATTGTTATGATTTGTTAAACACACCCACTGGGTTGTGATCACATGATTTGTATTTTCTTATATAATCACTGCCATTTGAGTTGTGTCTTTGCTTGAGGAAGGCTCGTGACTAGAGCCGAAACGTTGCACCACTTGGGTGAATAAATGGTTCACTTGCTTTTATCCATTGGAGTGCCGCTCTTTTTTCTGGACCTATTCATTGGGGACATCAGTCTACTCCCCTTGGGACGTGCACCCGCATCTCTTCTTTTTAGCCAGTGCCGCCATTTTTCTTTGTATATATAAATATATATATATATATATATATATATAAACCTAAATGCGGCAAGCATGTGCCCTAACCACGGGTGCCCCCTCCCCAGCCTAATCCTTTTGCACAACAGGGGAAAAAAAGAGCTCCCCCGCCCCTCTATCTCACATACTGTACCTCAAATGTGTAATTACAGCACCTTGGGTATGCGAGCGCTTCACAGGCGGGAGGATCAAAGCATTCCCACCGTCTGGAAGTGCGAGCCTGAGATGCGCAGTCCCTGGAAGCGCACGCCTGCATCGTGGGAGTGAACACCGCAGTGTTTAAATAACCCAGCGGTGCTGTGCTTGGGAGAGAAGAGAAGACCAGCCCCTGAAGGAAAGCGCAGGCAGCGCTGCACTAGAGGAAGATTCCCCATAGGGGGAAGAAAGCGCAGGAAGATGGACGGAGCAGCTTCATAGGAAGGAGGGAGAAGTCTTGAATCCTGGATGGCTAAGTACCCTTTAACCCCATAGAACTACGAGCATCATTAACCCCTGCCCTGCAATGCTTTTCCCTACACCACCAACGATCCCTGCAATATTACTCCTGAACCACCAATCCCATTAACCCTTACATTATTACCCCTGACCCGATGTTAACACATTAACGCTGTGTTAACCCTTTCTGCCATATTGTGGTATTTAACCCCTTTTTACCCGTAGGGACAGAGTATATAGCTAGGTTGGGTGGGCTGCTGCTAAATAACATGTGTGTGTGTGTAAGTGTATTTTTAGGTAGAGTTTGGGGTGGAATTGTGTAAGATATTGTATTGTGTTTAGTGTACTTAAGTGTATTGTAGTAACATAGTACATAAGGCCGAAAAAAGACATTTGTCTATCCAGTTCGGCCTGTTATCCTGCAAGATGATCCAGAGGAAGGCAAAAAAAAAACTGTGAGGTAGAAGCCAATTTTCCCCACTTTAGGGGAATAAAAAATTCCTTCCCGACTCCAATCAGGCAATCAGAATAACTCCCTGAATCAACGACCCCTCTCTAGCAGCTATAGCCAGTAATATTATTACACTCCAGTGTTAATGTATTACTGTGTGCAACTATAAGTATATTTGTGGTCGTGGCCACCAGGTACGTACCTGACCCTACCAGGGATACCTAACCCTAAGCGGTCAGAGTTGTGCCGCAACCGCGTCGTGGAGGGACGCCTGAAAGAGGGCATCCCCTTTGAGAGTAGCAGGAAAAGAAGGCTGGGTGGGAGGGAGAACTCTGTACGCCGTACACGTGTGGGAGGGCGCCGGCCACTGATGTAGGCAGCCAAGCCCCTCCCACAAATACAGGCCAATGAATCGGCCTTACACTTGTGGTCGTGGCCACCAGGTACGTACCTGACCCTACCAGGGATACCTAACCCTAAGCGGTCAGAGTTGTGCCGCAACCGCGTCGTGGAGGGACGCCTGAAAGAGGGCAAAAGACATACTGATAGGCAAAAGTAATTTATTGCGACGTTATTACAAAGCCAGGTTCTGAAAAGCTGTTGACATTTCAGTATCGGGGTGAGGTATGTAACGGGTGAAACATGCCGAGTGCCAACGCCCTAATTTCTGAATGACGTGTGCTGGTACTTGATTCTCGGATGCTGCAGACGCAGCGCCTATGCGGAACGAATGTCCTGAAATAGTGGAGGGGTCACAGCCCAGGCTGGCCACCAGTGACCTGACGTGGGATACGAACTGATGGGTGGTGATTGGAACCACCCCGAAGGGCAAGGCCCAGACCCCGACAAGGCGGACCGTAGCTGGCGGAGCACCGTGACGGGGCACCATTGGTGTGACGTGGGAAAGAAGGACACCGGGACAGGGGGGCCCACCTGGGAGGTCTTGGACGTCCTGAGCAGTAACGTGAACCCTTCGGTGTTCTGGACCAGCTGGCTGACCGTGAGGAACTTGCTACTGCCGGAAGAACAAGTGAACTCCCCAGGCCTCAGAAAGCCGTAAAAGGCTAAATAGATGGCAGATTTGAGTACCAAGCTGGGCAAAACCCCGAAAGGATTACTGTCCAGGACGTCGGATAGATTGCGAAAAAGGGGCCCGGTGACCGCTTGCCTACGCCCTTGGCCTTGATGTCCGCATTTGCTTAAGCCCTTGAGTGCGGCTTTGACAGCGTGCATGGCGAACACTGATGGTCGTTCGGGATGACTAACAGAGAGGAAATGTTGTACACCCGCTAGGTACGACCTCACCGTACTGTGGGAGAGCTTGTGCACTGAGTGGCAGTAGCCAATGAACGCCAGGATGTGATCTGGAAAACTGGATTCCCCCTGAGGACATTCCCCCTGGAACCTGCGGAACATCTTCCACCCGGTGTGGTACGCTCTGGTCGTGTTGGGCGAGAGGGAATAGCGAATCAGAGCGTGGGCCGTCTCAAGGTGATCGATTAACATTAAGGACTCGTGAGGAGGAACGGTGGCGCCTGTCGCATCTGCCTCTGGCATGATCTGAAAGAAACGGGAAAAGTTAGCCCTCGATAAGGCGTCGGCAGCCAAGTTTCGCTCACCTGGCACATGCGCGCTATGAACGTGGAAATGGTGGTGTAGGGAGAGCTGTACTAACCGTCTAAGGAAGCACATGACATGGCTTGACTTTGATGACCCACTGTCTATGATGTCTACCACGGCTGCGTTGTCAGTCACAAACAGGACGGACTGATTCACCCAAAGACTGCCCCATATGTGAGCAGCTACCACAATGGGGTACAGCTCGAACAGTGCCGAGGTTTGGAGGAACCCTGGGATTAGTTCCGCCTCGGCAGGCCATCCGTCTGCAACCCAGTGAGTGCCAAATATAGCGGCAAACCCTGTGCCGGCCGCCGCGTCTGAAAAGACTAAGGGGGACTGACACGACAGCTCGGGAACGAATAGGGACACCCCGTTCCACCGGTCCAGAAAATGGTCCCACATACGGAGATCCGCTAAGGCCTGACTGTCCAGACGCACTGGGCTGTCCTGTTCTGGGGCGGTGCTTAAGAGCGCCAGCAGGCGGGATATGAACGTTCTGCCCTGCGGAATGATACGCATGGCAAAATTTAACATGCCCAGTAGCGACTGAAGATCAGTCTTAGTGACCACTGACGTGACTGAAAACCTGTGGATCACTTCTCTGACTCTCGTTAGCTTGTCCGCAGGTAACCTGGCTAACATGCGTTGGGAGTCTAACTCGATGCCCTGAAAGGTGATCACGGTGGACGGGCCCTCTACTTTCTTTGAAGAAACTGGGAGAAACACCTTAGCAGCTTCCCCAGCCCCAGAGGAGCAGCCCCTGGCCTCTCAACCAGTAGGAAGTCATCTAAGTAATGGATGACGAATTCGCAGCGAACCTTGTGTACCAGAACCCAGTGAAGGGCTTGAGCCAGCTGATCGAAGAGCCAGGGGCTGCTCTTGGAACCAAAGGTGAGTTTTGTGGTGAAATAATACAGGCCTCTCCACCTGATACCGTGCCATTGCCAGAGTGCTGGCATGATGGGGAGCAATTTAAAGGCGTCCGATATATCTGCTTTGGACAAAACGGACCCGGGACCTGTCTTCATGATGATGGCGATGGTCTGGTCTATAGAAGAATACCTCATACCAACTTCTTCCGAAGGAATGAGGGAGTTGAGGCTGGGGACCTGGGAGCCATGTGGGGCAGACAAGTCAATGATGAGTCTCTCCTTCTTACTGAACTTGCCTGTGACGACCCCCACGGGACTGACTCTCCACCGTTGAAATGGGGGCACTTCGAAAGGACCAATTAAGAACCCTTTGTCTAACTCGGACTCTATGAGTGTGTCTACTGAGCCAGGATTCCTTTCGGCTGACTGAAGGTTCCTACACTCGTGTGTGACCTTTGGGGTCGTGATTAACCCCGTGTGGAAACCCTCATGAAACCCTGATACCAGAAACTGCACAAACCCTGGATTATGATGACCTTGCAATTGTAGCTGTAGACGACTAGTATTGACCACGCTCATGTAATTCTTCACCGATTTTAATGAGCAAGCTACTCGGGGGTGGGCCCTGAAGCAGTTGGTACAGATATGCAACAAACGGCATTGCCCGAAATTACAAGACGCGTAATTAAAATTTTTGCATATCTGGGCCCTACCTAACTGGACAATGGGTCGTCCTAGTTTATCTACCGAATTGGGGGGTCTGAAGATGTCGAGTGGTCCCGCTGAAGAGCCGGAGGGGTATGATGTCATGCTGACAGCCGACTTATGGCACCACTCTACTGAGTGGAAGATAGACTGACAGGCAGAACAGGAGGGAGCTTTCAGGCCTGCAAAGTGTCTGCAGAACAACTCTGTGTCCAAGACGGACCAGTCTGTGACATGTTGAAATTGGGACAGGGCCGCAGCTGCTTTGGCTGAGAACGAACAGTGGTAATCATAGAACGCGTTCCCACCATACCTATGACCCAATTCTGTGACCCGAAAGAGGTACAGGTCTAGTTCCTCCCTCCTGTCCGGCCTGGCAGTACAAATGACGTCCCTGAAAAGGCTGAAAGCCATGACGAACTCTGGAATGTTCAATTTGCGATTGAGCCGGTGGTCGCGGCTTCTCAGGACCACCGACACTTCCCCGCAAGCTATGACCTTGTTGTCGGAAAGGTCCCTGGAGGCTATTAGTAGAGAAGCGAGATTGACATCCCTACCCTCTAGGATGTCCTTTCTGATGCTGATGGGGACAAAATGAGACGGAGTCACGTTGGGGACTGGCTGGGCAGTGCGAATGTCTGCCGCGGCAGAGGTGGAGGCGACCGGAGGCTCGGGGGAAGAGACCGACACTGCTGAGTTGTGAGCCTCGACTGACTCTAGTCTAGCCTGTATGGACGTGACGGCCGACGTCAAATTGTTCAGCATGAGGTGTAATTGGGCCAGCGATGTTTGTATCGTGGTTGCGGGGGGATCACCGCTGCTGGGCACCAGGGAGTCTTTCCATAGCCGGTATAGCTCCGCTTTTCTGGCAGATGCCGGGAAAGGAACGCCCCGCCTCGTCAGCTCCGCCATCAGCTTGGGAATAGTCCAAGCACGCAGGGATAGCGTACTGCCCCCTTCGGACGACCCTGCAGCGTTTTCATGCACTGATGCTTCCATAATGTCAGACGCGTGCGACATCGCAGCTGTGGAAACAATAACGCAAGGTGACCAACTACCCTGGGCGACCACCCGTGTCCGTGAAGCTGTTTGACAACGTGGTAGAAAAGGTGCACTGTCCCTGTGAAGCACGCACACTAACCCCAGAAAGGCCGTGAAAGAGTGGCCAGGAACCGCCACCCGGAAGTACACGCTAGGAGACCTGACTTACTTACCAACTGAGGAACTCTGCGCTCTAAACCCCGCGGATGTTTTTTTTTTGGAAAAGGAACAACCTGGACGTAAAACAGTGCATGAGACCACTCCCTTGCTAACGATCAATACCTCCCGCCACTGGTGTGAACCCCCACTACCTTGTTCAAAAGAAAACTCGAGTGAAATCCTAGGCTGACTTCTCTTGTTTTTTTTTTTGTTTTTTTCTCTCAGACCTGGGAAACAAACAACACAAAGAAACCAGTCAATGCACGAGGTACAACTGATGGAGCACGAGCTGTGAGCTGTGGATTTGATCAATGGATGGGGGCGGCATTGATTGACGTTGTCCACCCCCTGTCTCTGTCTGTCGTTTGTGGTGAACCCCTACCTACCTAAGCAGCACGGCGGCCCGTGCCAGACTTTAGGTGTGCGCGAGGCGCGGGCCATTGCGTCCCCCACCGTGCTCCACTGTGAACCGCGTGGGGAGCGCGGAGCTCCCTGGCACCGAGGACCAAGTGGGGGGATACCTTTGAGCAACGGCTCGCGCCTCACGCAACACGATTTTGTGCCACGTGGAGAGCTAACGCGAGTCCCTGGCAGGGTGCGCAGTGCGGGGGGGCCCCTTGTGTTCGAGGGCTGGCCCGCCCGCCGGCTGAGCACTCCTGCCGCGTGGGGAGCCGCGCAGCCCTCAGGCATGAACCGACACAGGGAGTGCCCCCGGTGGTGAGGGCCTGTCCCTGCCGATAACGGAATGCCGCGTGGGGCGCCTCACCGGTCCCTGGTGGAGTGCTCAGTGCGAGGGTGCCCTCCTGCCGTCTGAGGGCCGACCCTCCGCCGGCTGAGTGCCTCCACCGCGTGGGGAAACGGCGTTGCCCCCTGGCAAGATTTGGAACAGGGGGAAGCTTAACATGACGCAGCCTTCCCCCTTTTTACCAATTAACAACGTGCCGCGTGGGAGGCCCACCGCTCCCTGGTGGAGTGCTCAGTGCGGTGGTGCCCCCCTTTTTCAGAGGGGCCGACCCACCGCCGGCTGGGCATCTCCACCGCGTGGGGACACGGTGGTGCCTCCTGGCTTGGACAGAGACGGGGGGGGGGCCTGTGTGGCCTTGCCCCACCCCGATTGTGGCAAGGAGAGGCCACATGGAGCCGCCCCGCTCCCCGACAGAGTGCTCATGGCAGGGGCGCCTCCCCCCAACTGGGGGGCCGGCCCGCCGCTGAGGGGCACTCCCACCACGTGGGGGAGCGGGCAGCACCGGCTGGACATGGAGCGTGGGAGGTGGCCTGAAGAGGTGGACGGGGGGCGGCCTCTCCTGGCCGTGGGCCCCGCCCCCCGCCGGCGAGCGACCACCACGCCCGACCTAAGCGGCGGAGGAGGGGAGCGCCGTCTCCGTCGGCTCCACCACCTACCGTCGAGGCCCCGCTCCCCCGTTGCCAACCTCTGCCGGAGCCCCCGCCCGCTGTGAGCGGAGAACGAGGGCATGTGAAGTGGTCCGGGGCCGACCGCACCACCGGACATCGACTTACCTGGCCTGTTCGGCAGGACTGTCAGGTACAACGCACGCTCCGGAACTCTAGAACTCTGTACGCCGTACACGTGTGGGAGGGTGCCGGCCGCTGATGTAGGCAGCCAAGCCCCTCCCACAAATACAGGCCAATGAATCGGCCTTACACATATGGTGAACTCAATATCGCGCACTCAGCACTGCTATATGGTGTACCTCAATATCGAGCCCTCAGCTCTGTGGTTTCACCCAATATTGTGCACTCAGCTTTTCTATGTGGTGACCCCAATATCCCGCACTCAGCACTGCTATGTGGTGACCTCAATATCCAGCACTCAGCACTGCTTTGTGGTGACCTCAATATCCAGCACTCAGCTCTGTTGTGTACCCCAATATCCCGCACTCAGCACTGCTATGTGGTGACCCCAATATTTCGCACTCAGCACTGCTATGTGGTGACCTCAATATTGTGCACCCAGCTCTGCTCTGTGGTGTCCCCAATATCCAGCACTCAGCTCTGTGGTGTACCCTAATTTCCCGCACTCAGCTCTGCTATGTGGTTTCCCCAATATCACGCACTCAGCTCTGCTATGTGGTGACCCAAATATCACGCACTCAGCTCTACTATGTAATGTTCTCCAATATCCAGCCCTCAGCTCTGTGGTGTTCCCCAATATCACACACTCAGCCCTGCTATGTGGTGACCCTAATATCCTAAACTCAGCACTGTATGTGGTGACCTCAATATCGCGCACCCAGCTCTGCTATGTGGCGTCCTTTAAGATAGAGCACTTAGCTCTGCTATTTAGTGACCCTAATATTGCGCACCCAGCCTGCTATGTGGCGTCCCTCAATATCGCGCACTCAGCTCTACTATGTGGTCACCCCAATATCGCGCACTCAACCCTGCTATGTGGTGTCCCTCAAAATTGTGCACTCAGCTCTGCTATGTGGTGATCCCAATATCCAGCACTCAGCTCTGCTATGTGGTTTCCTCAATATCACGCACTCAGCTCTACTATGTGGTGACCCAAATATCACGTACTCAGCTCTACTATGTAATGTTCTCCAATATCGAGCCCTCAGCTCTGTGGTGTTCCCCAATATCACACACTCAGCCCTGCAATGTGGTGACCCTAATATCCTAAACTCAGCACTGTATGTGGTGATCTCAATATCGCGCACCCAGCTCTGCTATGTGGCGTCCCTCAAGATAGAGCACTTAGCTCTGCTATTTAGTGACCCTAATATTGCGCACCCAGCCTGCTATGTGGTGTCCCTCAATATCGCGCACTCAGCTCTGCTATGTGGTGACCCCAATATCGCGCACTCAACCCTGCTATGTGGTGTCCCTCAATATCGTGCACTCAGAACTGCTATGTGGTGACTTCAATATTTCGCACTCAGCTCTGCTATGTGGTGACCCCAATATCGCGAACTCAGCTCTGCTATGTGGTGTCCCCAATATCCTTGCACTCAGCTCTGATGTGTACCCCAATATCCCGCACTCAGCTCTGCTATGTGGTGACCTCAATATCGTGCACTCAGCTCTGCTCAGTGGTGTCCCCCAATATGGCACACTCAGCTCTGCTATGTGGTGACCCCAATATCGCGCAGTCAGCTCTGCTATGTGTTGTCCCTCAATAACGTGCACTCAGCTCTGCTCTGTGTTGTCCCCAATATCCAGCACTCGGCTCTGTGGTGTACCCCAATTTCCCACACTAACTTCTGCTATGTGGTGACCCCAATATCGTGCAATCAGCTCTGCTATGTGGTGACCCCTATATAACGCACTCAGCTTTTCTATGTAGTGTCCCTCAATATCGCGCACTCAGCTCTGCTATGTGGAGTACCCCAATATCGCACACTCAGCCTGCTATGTGGTATTCCCAATATCCAGCACTCAGCTCTGAGGTGACCTCCAATATCGCGCACTCAGCTCTGCTATGTGGTGTCCCTCACTATCAAGCACTCAGCCCTGCTATGTGATGACCCCAATATCGCGCACTCAGATTTGCTATGTGGTGTCCCCCAATATGGCGCACTCAGCTCTGCTATGTGGTGACCCCAATATCGCGCACTCAGCTCTACTATGTGGTGTCCCTCAATATCGCGCACTCAGCCCTGCTTTGTGGTGACCCCAATATCGCGCATTCAGAACTCCTATGTGGTGTCCCTCAAAATCGCGCACTCAACCCTGCTATGTGGTGTTCCTCAATATCGCACACTCAGCTCTGTTATGTGGTTACCTCAATATTGTGCACTCAGCTCTGTTATGTGGTGTCCCTCAATATCGTGCACTCAGCTCTGCTATGTGGTGTCCCTCAATATCGTGCACTCAGCTCTGCTATGTGGTGTCCCTCAATATCGTGCACTCAGCTCTGCTATGTGGTGACCCCAATATCCAGCACTCAGCTCTGCTATGTGGTGACCCTAAAATCACGCACTCAGCTCTGCTTTGTGGTGTGCCCCAATATCGCGCACTCAGCTCTGCTTTGTGGTGTCCCCAATATCCAGCACTCAGCTCTGTCGTGTCCCGAATATCCAGCACAGCTCTGTGGTGTACCCCAATATCCCGCACTCAGCTCTGCTATATGGTGACCCCAATATCGCGCACTCAGCTAAGATCTGTGGTGTCCCCCAATAATGCTCACTCAGATTTGCTATGTGGTGTCCTTCAATATCGCGCACTCAGCCCTGCTATTTGGTGAAGCCAATATTGCCCACTCAGTTCTGTGATGTACCCCAATATCCAGCACTTAGCTCTGATGTGTACCCCAATATCCCGCACTCAGCTATGCTATGTGGTGATCCCAATATCCCGCACTAAGCACTGCTTTGTGGTGACCCCAATATCGGGCACCCAGCTCTGCTATGTGGTGTCCCTCAATATAGCGCACTTAGCTTTGCTATGTGGTGACCTCAAAATCGCGCACTCAGCTTTGCTATGTGGTTAATCCCAATATCCAGCACTCAGCTCTGTGGTGTACCCAATTTCCTGCTCTCAGCTCTGCTATGTGGTGACCCCAATATTTTGCACTCAGCACTGCTATGTGGTGACCTCAATATCGCGCACCCAGCCCTGCTATGTGGTTATTTTCAATATCCAGCACTTAACTCTGTGGTGTACCCCTATTTCCCACACTCAGCTCTGCTATGTGGTGACCCCAATATAACACACTTAGCTCTGCTATGTGGTTACCCCAATATCCAGCACTCAGCTCTGTGGTGTACCCCAATATCCCGCACTCAGCTCTGCTATGTGGTGACCCCAATATCGCGCACCCAGCCTGCTATGTGGTGTCCCTCAATATAGCGCACTTAGCTTTGCTATGTGGTGAGCCCAATATCGCGCACTCAGCCCTGCTATGTGGTTATTTTCAATATCCAGCACTTAACTCTGTGGTGTACCCCTATTTCCCGCACTCAGCTCTGCTATGTGGTGACCCCAATATAACACACTTAGCTCTGCTATGTGGTGACCCCAATATCCAGCACTCAGCTCTACTATGTGGTGTCCCCAATATCGCGCACTCAGCTGTGCTATGTGGTGACCTTAATATTGTGCATTTAGCTCTGCGGTGTACCCCAATTTCCCGCACTCAGCTCTGCTATGTGGTGACCCCAATATCGTGCACTTAGCTCTGCTATGTGGTGTTCCTCACTATCGCGCACTCAGCTCTGCTATGTGGTAACTCCAAAATCCCGCACTGAGCCCTGCTTTGTGGTGACCCCAAAATCGCGCACTTAGCTCTGCTACGTGTTGTCCCCCAATATCGCACACTCAGCACTGCTTTGTGATGACCCCAATATCGCACACTCAGCTTTGCTTTGTGGTGACCCCAATATCGCATACTCAGCTTTGCTTTGTAGTAACCACATTATCGCGCACTCATCTTTGCAATGTGGTGTCCCTTAATATCGCGCACTCAGCTCTGCTATGTGGTGACCCCAATATCGCGCTCTAAGCACTGCTATGTGGTGTCTTTCAATATCACGCACTCAGCTCTGCTATGTGGTGTCCCTCAATATCGTGCACTCAGCCTGTTATGTGGTGACTCCAATATCTCGCACTCAGCCCTGCTTTGTGGTGTACCCCAATTTCCCGCACTCAGCTCTGCTATATGGTGACCCCAATATCGTGTACTTAGCTCTGCTATATGGTGTCCCTCACTATCGCACACTCAGCCTGTTATGTGGTGACTCCAATATCTCGCACTCAGCCCTGCTTTGTGGTGACCCCAAAATCGTGCACTTAGCTCTGCTATGTGTTGACCCCCAATATCGCGCACTCAGCTTTTCTTTGTAGTAACCGCATTATCGCGCACTCATCTTTGCAATGTGGTGTCCCTCAATATCGCGCACTCAGCTCTGCTATGTGGTGACCCCAATATCGCGCTCTAAGTACTGCTATGTGGTGTCCCTCAATATCGCGCACTCAACTATGCTATGTGGTGACCTTAATATCGCGCACTCAGCTCTGTGGTGTACACCAATTTCCCTCACTCAGCTATGTTATGTGGTGACCCCAATATCGCGTACTCAGCTCTGCTATGTGGTGTCCCCAATATTCAGCACTCAGCTCTGTGGTGTCCCCAATATCCAGCACAGCTCTGTGGTGCTCCACAATATCCTGCATTTAGCTTTGCTTTGTGGTGAACCCAATATCGCGTACTCAGCTCAACTATGTATTGTTCCCCAATATCACGGACTCAGCTCTTCAATGTGGTGACTAGAGTTGAGCGAACACCTGGATGTTCGGGTGCGAGAAGTTCGGCCGAACTTCCCGGAAATGTTCGGGTTCGGGATCCGAACCCGACCCGAACTTCGTCCCGAACCCGAACCCCATTGAAGTCAATGGGGACCCGAACTTTTGGGCACTAAAAAGGCTGTAAAACAGCCCAGGAAAGAGCTAGAGGGCTGCAAAAGGCAGCAACATGTAGGTAAATCCCCTGCAAACAAATGTGGATAGGGAAATGAATAAAAATAAAAATAAAAAAAATAAAAATGAACCAATATCAATTGGACAGAGGTCCCATAGCAGAGAATCTGGCTTCATGTCAGCAGAGAATCAGTCTCTTCATGCCATAGCAGAGAATCTGGCTTCATGTCAGCGCAGAATCAGTCTTCATGTCATAGCAGAGAATCAGGCTTCACGTCACCCACCACTGGAACAGGCCACTGTCACATATTTAGGCCCAGGCACCCAGGCAGAGGAGAGAGGTCCCATAACAGAGAATCTGGCCTTATGTCAGCGCAGAATCAGTCTTCATGTCATAGCAGAGAATCAGGCTTCACGTCACCCACCACTGGAACAGGCCACTGTCACATATTTAGGCCCCGGCACCCAGACAGAGGAGAGAGGTCCCGTAACAGAGAATCTGGCCTTATGTCAGCACAGAATCAGTCTTCATGTCATAGCAAAGAATCAGGCTTCACGTCACCCACCACTGGAACAGGCCACTGTCATATATTTAGGCCCAGGCACCCAGACAGAGGAGAGAGGTCACGTAACAGAGAATCTGGCCTTATGTCAGCGCAGAATCAGTCTTCATGTCATAGCAGAGAATCAGGCTTCACGTCACCCACCACTGGAACAGGCCACTGTCACACATTTAGGCCCAGGCACCCAGGCAGAGGAGAGAGGTCCCATAACAAAGAATCTGGCCTTATGTCAGCACAGAATCTGTCTTCATGTCATAGCAGAGAATCAGGCTTCACGTCACCCACCACTGGAACAGGCCACTGTCACATATTTAGGCCCAGGCACCCAGGCAGAGGAGAGCATTCCCGTAACAGAGAATCTGGCATTATGTCAGCGCAGAATCAGTCTTCATGTCATAGCAGAGAATAAGGCTTCACGTCACCCACCACTGGAACAGGCCACTGTCACACATTTAGGCCCAGGCACCCAGGCAGAGGAGAGAGGTCCCGTAACAGAGAATCTGGCCTTATGTCAGCACAGAATCTGTCTTCATGTCATAGCAGAGAATCAGGCTTCACGTCACCCACCACTGGAACAGGCTACTGTCACACATTTAGGCCCAGGCACCCAGGCAGAGGAGAGAGGTCCCGTAACAGAGAATCTGGCCTTATGTCAGCGCAGAATCTGTCTTCATGTCATAGCAGAGAATCAGGCTTCACGTCACCCACCACTGGAACAGGCTACTGTCACACATTTAGGCCCAGGCACCCAGGCAGAGGAGAGAGGTCCCGTAACAGAGAATCTGGCCTTATGTCAGCACAGAATCTGTCTTCATGTCATAGCAGAGAATCAGGCTTCACGTCACCCACCACTGGAACAGGCTACTGTCACACATTTAGGCCCAGGCACCCAGGCAGAGGAGAGAGGTCCCGTAACAGAGAATCTGGCCTTATGTCAGCACAGAATCTGTCTTCATGTCATAGCAGAGAATCAGGCTTCACGTCACCCACCACTGGAACAGGCTACTGTCACACATTTAGGCCCAGGCACCCAGGCAGAGGAGAGAGGTCCCGTAACAGAGAATCTGGTCTTATGTCAGCGCAGAATCTGTCTTCATGTTATAGCAGAGAATCAGGCTTCACGTCACCCACCACTGGAACAGGCCACTGTCACACATTTAGACCCAGGCAGAGGAGAGAGGTCCCGTAACAGAGAATCTGGCCTTATGTCAGCACAGAATCTGTCTTCATGTCATAGCAGAGAATCAGGCTTCACGTCACCCACCACTGGAACAGGCTACTGTCACACATTTAGGCCCAGGCACCTAGGCAGAGGAGAGAGGTCCCGTAACAGGTGACCCCAATATCGCGCACTCAGCCCTGCTATGTGGTGTCCCTCAATATCGCGTACTCAGCTCTGTATGTGGTGTCCCTCAATATCACGCACTCAGCTCTGTATGTGGTGTCCCTCAATATCGCGCACTCAATCCTGCTATGTGGTGACCCTCAATATCGCGAACTCAGTCCTGCTATGTGGTTACCCCAATATTGCGCACTCAGCTTTGTTATGTGCTGTCACTCAATTTCGCGCACTCAGCTCTGCTATGTGGTGAACCCAATTTCCAGCACTCAGCTCTGCTATACACTGCGTGCAGAATTATTAGGCAAATGAGTATTTTGACCACATCATCCTCTTTATGCATGTTGTCTTACTCCAAGCTGTATAGGCTCGAAAGCCTACTACCAATTAAGCATATTAGGTGATGTGCATCTCTGTAATGAGAAGGGGTGTGGTCTAATGACATCAACACCCTATATTAGGTGTGCATAATTATTAGGCAACTTCCTTTCCTTTGGCAAAATGGGTCAAAAGAAGGACTTGACAGGCTCAGAAAAGTCAAAAATAGTGAGATATCTTGCAGAGGGATGCAGCACTCTTAAAATTGCAAAGCTTCTGAAGCGTGATCATCGAACAATCAAGCGTTTCATTCAAAATAGTCAACAGGGTCGCAAGAAGCGTGTGGAAAAACCAAGGCGCAAAATAACTGCCCATGAACTGAGAAAAGTAAAGCGTGCAGCTGCCAAGATGCCACTTGCCACCAGTTTGGCCATATTTCAGAGCTGCAACATCACTGGAGTGCCCAAAAGCACAAGGTGTGCAATACTCATAGACATGGCCAAGGTAAGAAAGGCTGAAAGACGACCACCACTGAACAAGACACACAAGCTGAAACGTCAAGACTGGGCCAAGAAATATCTCAAGACTGATTTTTCTAAGATTTTATGGACTGATGAAATGAGAGTGAGTCTTGATGGGCCAGATGGATGGGCCCGTGGCTGGATTGGTAAAGGGCAGAGAGCTCCAGTCCGACTCAGACGCCAGCAAGGTGGAGGTGGAGTACTGGTTTGGGCTGGTATCATCAAAGATGAGCTTGTGGGGCCTTTTCGGGTTGAGGATGGAGTCAAGCTCAACTCCCAGTCCTACTGCCAGTTTCTGGAAGACACCTTCTTCAAGCAGTGGTACAGGAAGAAGTCTGCATCCTTCAAGAAAAACATGATTTTCATGCAGGACAATGCTCCATCACACGCGTCCAAGTACTCCACAGCGTGGCTGGCAAGAAAGGGTATAAAAGAAGAAAATCTAATGACATGGCCTCCTTGTTCACCTGATCTGAACCCCATTGAGAACCTGTGGTCCATCATCAAATGTGAGATTTACAAGGAGGGAAAACAGTACACCTCTCTGAACAGTGTCTGGGAGGCTGTGGTTGCTGCTGCACGCAATGTTGATGGTGAACAGATCAAAACACTGACAGAATCCATGGATGGCAGGCTTTTGAGTGTCCTTGCAAAGAAAGGTGGCTATATTGGTCACTGATTTGTTTTTGTTTTGTTTTTGAATGTCAGAAATGTATATTTGTGAATGTTGAGATGTTATATTGGTTTCACTGGTAAAAATAAATAATTGAAATGGGTATATATTTGTTTTTTGTTAAGTTACCTAATAATTATGCACAGTAATAGTGACCTGCACACACAGATATCCCCCTAAAATAGCTAAAACTAAAAACAAACTAAAAACTACTTCCAAAAATATTCAGCTTTGATATTAATGAGTTTTTTGGGTTCATTGAGAACATGGTTGTTATTCAATAATAAAATGAATCCTCAAAAATACAACTTGCCTAATAATTCTGCACTCCCTGTATGGTGACCCCAATATCGCGCATTCAGCTCGGATATGTGGTGTGCCCCAATATCGCGCACTCAGCTCTGCTATGTGGTGTCCCCAATATCCAGCACTCAGCTCTGTGGTGTCCCCAATATCCAGCTCATCTCTGTCGTGTCCTCCAATATCGCGCACTCAGCTCTGCTATGTGGTGTCCTTCAATATCGCGCACTCAGCCCTGCTATTTGGTGACCCCAATATCGCACACTCAGCTCTGTGATGTACCCCAATATCCAGCACTTAGCTCTGATGTGTACCCCAACATCCCACACTCAGCTTTGCTATGTGGTGACCCAATATCCCACACTCAGCACTTCTTTGTGGTGACCCCAATATCGCTCACCCAGCTCTGCTTTGTGGTGTCCCTCAATATTCCGCACTTAGCTTTGCTATGTGGTGACCCCAATATCGCGCACTCAGCTCTGCTATGTGGTTATTCCCAATATCCAGCACTCAGCTCTGTGGTGTACCCCAATTTCCCGCACTCAGCTCTGCTATGTGGTGACCCCAATATTTCGCACTCAGCACTGCTATGTGATGACCTCAATATCGCGCACCCAGCTCTTCTATGTGGTGTCCCTCAATATAGCGCACCCAGCTCTGCTATGTGGTGTCCCCAATATCCAGCACTCAGCTCTGTGGTGAACGCCAATATCGCGCACTCAGCACTGCTATGTGGTGACCCCAATATCCTGCACTCAGCTGTGTGTTTGCTGTCCCCAATATCCAGCACTCAGCACTGTGGTGTACCCGAATATCACGCACTCAGCTTTGCTTTGTAATGACCTTAATATCACGCACTCAGCTCTGCTATGTGGTGACCACAATATCGCGCACTCAGCACTGCTATGTGTTGTACCCCAATATCCAGCCCTGCTATGTGTTGTACCCCAATATCCAGCCCTGCTATGTGTTGTACCCCAATATCCAGCCCTCAGCTCTGTGGTGTCCCCCATTATCGCGCACTCAGCTCTGTGGTGTACCCCAATATCTAGCACTCAGCTCTGTGGTGTACGCCAATTTCGTGCACTCAGCTCTGCTATGTGGTGACCCCAATATCCTGCACTCAGCTCTACTATGTAGTGTCCCCAATATCCAGCACTCACCTCTGTGGTGTTTCCCATTTTTTCCGCACTCAGCTCTGCTATGTGCAGACCTTAATATCACGCACTCAGCTCTGCTATGTGTTGAACCCCAATATCCAGCCCTCAGCTCTGTGGTGTCCCCCATTATCGCGCACTCAGCTCTGTGGTGTACTCCAATATCCAGCACTCAGCTCTGTGTTGTACAACAATATGCCGCACTCAGCTCTGCTATGTGGTGACCCCAAAATCTGCATTTAGCACTGCTATGTGGTGAACCCAATATCGCGCACCCAGCTCTGCTATGTGTGTCCCTCAATATAGCGCATTTAGCTTTGTTATGTGGTGACCCCAATATCGCACACTTAGCTCTGCTATGTGGTTATTCCTAATATCCAGCACTCAGCTCTGTGGTGTACCCCAATTTCCCACACTCAGCTATGCTATGTGGTGACCCCAATATAACACAATCAGCTCTGCTATGTGGTGTCCCCAATATCGCGAACTCAGCTCTACAATGTGGTGTCCCCAATATCGCGCACTCAGCACTGCTATGTGGTGACCTTAATATCGCACACCCAGCTCTGCTATGTGGTGTCCCTCAATATCGCGCACCCAGCTCTGCTATGTGGTGTCCCCAATATCCTGTACTCAGCACTGCTATGTAGTGACCTCAATATCGCGCACCCAGCACTGCTATGTGGTGTCCCTCAATTTCTAGCCCTCAGCTTTGTGGTGTCCCCAAATATCGCGCACTCAGCACTGCTATGTGGTGTCCCCAAAATCCAGCACTCAGCTCTGTGGTGTCCCCCAATATCGCGCACTTAGCTCTGCTATGTGGTGACCCCAATATCCCGCACTCAGCTCTGTTATGTGGTGTCCCCAATATCCAGCACTCAGCTCTGTAATGTACGCCAATATCGCGCACTCAGCTCTGCTATGTAGTGCCATCAATATCCAGCACTCAGCTCTGTGGTGTACCCTAATTTCCCGCACTCAGCTTTGCTATACACTGCGTGCAGAATTATTAGGCAAATGAGTATTTTGACCACATCATCCTCTTTATGCATGTTGTCTTACTCCAAGCTGTATAGGCTCGAAAGCCTACTACCAATTAAGCATATTAGGTGATGTGCATCTCTGTAATGAGAAGGGGTGTGGTCTAATGACATCAACACCCTATATTAGGTGTGCATAATTATTAGGCAACTTCCTTTCCTTTGGCAAAATGGGTCAAAAGAAGGACTTGACAGGCTCAGAAAAGTCAAAAATAGTGAGATATCTTGCAGAGGGATGCAGCACTCTTAAAATTGCAAAGCTTCTGAAGCGTGATCATCGAACAATCAAGCGTTTCATTCAAAATAGTCAACAGGGTCGCAAGAAGCGTGTGGAAAAACCAAGGCGCAAAATAACTGCCCATGAACTGAGAAAAGTCAAGCGTGCAGCTGCCAAGATGCCACTTGCCACCAGTTTGGCCATATTTCAGAGCTGCAACATCACTGGAGTGCCCAAAAGCACAAGGTGTGCAATACTCAGAGACATGGCCAAGGTAAGAAAGGCTGAAAGACGACCACCACTGAACAAGACACACAAGCTGAAACGTCAAGACTGGGCCAAGAAATATCTCAAGACTGATTTTTCTAAGGTTTTATGGACTGATGAAATGAGAGTGAGTCTTGATGGGCCAGATGGATGGGCCCGTGGCTGGATTGGTAAAGGGCAGAGAGCTCCAGTCCGACTCAGACGCCAGCAAGGTGGAGGTGGAATACTGGTTTGGGCTGCTATCATCAAAGATGAGCTTGTGGGGCCTTTTCGAGTTGAGGATGGAGTCAAGCTCAACTCCCAGTCCTACTGCCAGTTTCTGGAAGACACCTTCTTCAAGCAGTGGTACAGGAAGAAGTCGGCATCCTTCAAGAAAAACATGATTTTCATGCAGGACAATGCTCCATCACACGCGTCCAAGTACTCCACAGCGTGGCTGGCAAGAAAGGGTATAAAAGAAGAAAATCTAATGACATGGCCTCCTTGTTCACCTGATCTGAACCCCATTGAGAACCTGTGGTCCATCATCAAATGTGAGATTTACAAGGAGGGAAAACAGTACACCTCTCTGAACAGTGTCTGGGAGGCTGTGGTTGCTGCTGCATGCAATGTTGATGGTGAACAGATCAAAACACTGACAGAATCCATGGATGGCAGGCTTTTGAGTGTCCTTGCAAAGAAAGGTGGCTATATTGGTCACTGATTTGTTTTTGTTTTGTTTTTGAATGTCAGAACTGTATATTTGTGAATGTTGAGATGTTATATTGGTTTCACTCACTGGTAAAAATAAATAATTGAAATGGGTATATATTTGTTTTTTGTTAAGTTGCCTAATAATTATGCACAGTAATAGTCACCTGCACACACAGATATCCCCCTAAAATAGCTAAAACTAAAAACAAACTAAAAACTACTTCCAAAAATATTCAGCTTTGATATTAATGAGTTTTTTGGGTTCATTGAGAACATGGTTGTTGTTCAATAATAAAATTAATCCTCAAAAATACAACTTGCCTAATAATTCTGCACTCCCTGTATGGTGAACTCAATATCGCGCACTCAGCTCTGCTATATGGTGTACCTCAATATCGAGCCCTCAGCTCGGTGGTTTCACCCAATATTGTGCACTCAGCTTTGCTATGTGGTGACCCCAATATCGCGCACCCAGCTCTGCTATGTGGTGTCCCTCAATATCGAGCACTCAGCTCTGCTATGTGGTGTCCCCAATATCCAGCACTCAGCTCTGTTGTGTACCCTAATTTCCCGCACTCAGCACTGCTATGTGGTGACCTCAATATTGCGCACCCAGCTCTGCTCTGTGGTGTCTCCAATATCCAGCACTCAGCTCTGTGGTGTACCCTAATTTCCCGCACTCAGCTCTGCTATGTGGTTTCCCCAATATCACGCACTCAGCTCTGATATGTGGTGACCCAAATATCGTGCACTCAGCTCTACTATGTAATGTTCTCCAATATCTAGCCCTCAGCTCTGTGGTGTTCCCCAATATCGCACACTCAGCCCTGCTATGTGGTGACCTCAATATCGCGCACCCAGCTCTGCTATGTGGCGTCCCTCAAGATCGAGCACTTAGCTCTGCTATTTAGTGACCCTAATATTGTGCACCCAGCCTGCTATGTGGTGTCCCTCACTATCGCGCACTCAGCTCTGCTATGTGATCACCCCAATATCGCGCACTCAACCCTGCTATGTGGTGTCCCTCAAAATCCCGCACTCAGCTCTGCTATGTGGTGACCCCAATATCCAGCACTCAGCTCTGTTATGTGCTGTCACACAATATCGCGCACTCAGCTCTGCTATGTGGTGAACCCAATTTCCAGCACTCAGCTCTGCTATATGGTGACCCCAATATCGCGCACTCAGCTCTGCTATGTGGTGTGCCCCAATATCGCGCACTCAGCTCTTCTAATTGGTGTGCCCAATATTGCGCACTCAGCACTGCTATGTGGTGTCCCCAATATCCAGCACTCAGCTCTGTGGTGTCCCCAATTTCCAGCACAGCTCTGTGGTGTACCCCAATATCCTGCACTCAGCTCTGCTATGTGGTGACCCCAATATCGCGCACTCAGCTCATCTCTGTCGTGTCCTTTAATATCGCGCACTCAGCTCTGCTATGTGGTGTCCTTCAATATCGCGCACTCAGCCCTGCTATTTGTTGACCCCAATATCGCACACTCAGCTCTGTGATGTACCCCAATATCCAGCACTTAGCTCTGATGTGTACCCCAATATCCCACACTCAGCTCTGCTATGTGGTGACCCAATATCCCACACTCAGCACTTCTTTGTGGTGACCCCAATATCGCTCACCCAGCTCTGCTTTGTGGTGTCCCTCAATATTGCGCACTTAGCTTTGCTATGTGGAGACCCCAATATCGCGCACTCAGCTCTGCTTTGTGGTTATTCCCAATATCCAGCACTCAGCTCTGTGGTGTACTCCAATTTCCCGCACTCAGATCTGCTATGTGGTGACCCCAATATTTCGCACTCAGCACTGCTATGTGATGACCTCAATATCGCGCACCCAGCTCTTCTATGTGGTGTCCCTCAATATAGCGCACGCAGCTCTGCAATGTGGTGTCCCCAATATCCAGCACTCAGCTCTGTGGTGTCCCCCATTATCGCGCACTCAGCTCTGTGGTGTACGCCAATTTCGTGCACTCAGCTCTGCTATGTGGTGACCCCAATATCCGGCATTTAGCTCTACTATGTAGTGTCCCCAATATCCAGCACTCAGCTCTGTGGTGTTCCCCATTTTTTCCACACTCAGCTCTGCTATGTGCAAACCTTAATATCACGCACTCAGCTCTGCTATGTGTTGAACCCCAATATCCAGCCCTCAGCTCTGTGGTGTCCTCCAATATCCAGCACTCAGCTCTGTGTTGAACAACAATATGCCGCACTCAGCTCTGCTATGTGGTGACCCCAAAATCTGCATTTTGCACTGCTATGTGGTGAACCCAATATCGCGCACCCAGCTCTGCTATGTGGTGTCCCTCAATATAGCGCATTTAGCTTTGTTATGTGGTCACCCCAATATCGCGCACTCAGCTCTGCTATGTGGTTATTCCTAATATCCAGCACTCAGCTCTGTGATGTACCCCAATTTCCCACACTCAGCTATGCTATGTGGTGACCCCAATATAACACAATCAGCTCTGCTATGTGGTGTCCCCAATATCGCGCACTCAGCTCTACAATGTGGTGTCCCCAATATCGCGCACTCAGCACTGCTATGTGGCGAGCTTAATATCGCACACCAAGCTCTGCTATGTGGTGTCCCTCAATATCGCGCACCCAGCTCTGCTATGTGGTGTCTTCAATATCCTGTACTCAGCACTGCTATGTAGTGACCTCAATATCGCGCTCCCAGCTCTGCTATGTGGTGTCCCTCAATTTCCAGCCCTCAGCTTTGTGGTGTCCCCAAATATCGCGCACTCAGCACTGATATGTGGTGTCCCCAAAATCCAGCACTCAGCTCTGTGGTTTCCCCAAATATCGCGCACTTAGCTCTGCTATGTGGTGACCCCAATATCCCGCACTCAGCTCTGTTATGTGGTGACCCCAATATTTCGCACTCAGCTATGTTATGTGGTGTCCCCAATATCCAGCACTCAGCTCTGTAATGTACGCCAATATCACGCACTCAGCTCTGCTTTGTGGTGACCCCAATATCCCGCACTCAGCTCTGCTATGTAGTGTCATCAATATCCAGCATTCAGCTCTGTGGTGTACCCCAATTTCCCGCACTCAGCTTTGCTATATGGTGAACTCAATATCGCGCACTCAGCTCTGCTATATGGTGTACCTCAATATCGAGCCCTCAGCTCTGTGGTTTCACCCAATATTGTGCACTCAGCTTTGCTATGTGGTGACCCCAATATCCCGCACTCAGCACTGCTATGTGGTGACCTCAATATCGCGCACCCAGCTCTGCTATGTGGTTTCCCTCAATATCGAGCACTCAGCTCTGCTATGTGGTGTCCCCAATATCCAGCATTCAGCTCTGTTGTGTACCCCAATATCCCGCACTCAGCACTGCTATGTGGTGTCCCCAATATCCAGCACTCAGCTCTGTTGTGTTCCCCAATATCCAGCACTCAGCCCTGCTATGTGGTGACCCTAATATCCTAAACTCAGCACTGCTATGTGGTGACCTTAATATTGCGCACCCAGCTCTGCTCTGTGGTGTCCCCAATATCCAGCACTCAGCTCTGTGGTGTACCCTAATTTCCCGCACTCAGCTCTGCTATGTGGTTTCCCCAATATCACGCACTCAGCTCTGCTATGTGGTGACCCAAATATCGTGCACTCAGCTCTACTTTGTAATGTTCTCCAATATCCAGCCCTCAGCTCTGTGGTGTTCCCCAATATCGCACACTCAGCCCTGCTATGTGGTGACCCTAATATCCTAAACTCAGCACTGCTATGTGGTGACCTCAATATCGCGCACCCAGCTCTGCTATGTGGCGTCCCTCAAGATCGAGCACTTAGCTCTGCTATTTAGTGACCCTAATATTGCACACCCAGCCTGCTATGTGGTGTCCCTCAATATCGCGCACTCAGCTCTGCTATGTGGTCACCCCAATACCGCGCACTCAACCCTGCTATGTGGTGTCCCTCAAAATCGCGCACTCAGCTCTGCTATGTGGTGACCCCAATATCCAGCACTCAGCTCTGCTATGTGGTGACCCCAATATTACGCACTCAGCTCTGCTATGTGATGTGCCCCAATGTCACGCACTCAGCTCTATGTGGTGTCCCCAATATCCAGCACTCTGCTCTGTCGTGTACCCCAATATTCTGCACTCAGCTCTGCTATGAGGTGACCGCAATATCTCGCACTCAGCTCTGCTATGTGGTGTCCCCCAATATCGCACACTCAGCTCTGCTATGTGGTCTCCCCAATATCCTTGCACATAGCTCTGTGGTGTCCCCAATATCCAGCACAGCTCTGTTATTTGGTGACCTCAATATCGCGCACACAGCTCTGCTCTGTGGTGTAATTTAATATCGCGCACTCAGCTCTGCTATTTGTTGACCCCAATATTGCGCACTCAGCACTGGTATGTGGTGACCCCAATATTACGCACTCAGCTCTGCTTTGTGGTGACGCTAATATCGAACACTCAGCCCTGCTATGTGGTGTCCCTCAATATCGCGCACTCAACCCTGCTATGTGGTGTCCCTCAATATCGCGCACTCAGCACTGCTATGTGGTGATCCCAATATCGCGCACTCAACTCTGCTATGTGGTGTCCCTCAATATCGTGCACTCAGCACTGCTATGTGGTGACTTCAATATTTCGCACTCAGCTCTGCTATGTGGTGACCCCAATATCCAGCATTCAGCTCTGTGGTGTACTTCAATATCCTGCACTCAGCTCTTCCATGTGGTGACCCCAATATCGCGAACTCAGCTCTGCTATGTGGTGACCCCAATATCCCGCACTCAGCTCTGCAATGTGGTGTACCCCAATATCCTGCACTCAGCTCTGCTCTGTGGTGACCCAATATCGTGCACTCAGCTCTGCTCTGTGGTGTCCCCCAATATTGCACACTCAGCTCTGCTATGTGATAACCCCAATATCGCGCAGTCAGCTCTGCTATGTGGTGTCCCTCAATAACGTGCACTCAGCTTTGCTATGTGGTGTTCCCTAATATCGCACACTCAGCTCAGCTATGGGGTGACCTTAATATATCGCACTCAGCTCTGTGGGGTACCCCAATATCCAGCACTCAGCTCTGTGGGGTACCCCAATATCCCACACTCAGCTCTGCTATGTGGTAACCCCAATATCGCACACTCAGCTCTGCTCTGTGTTGTCCCTAATATCCAGCACTCGTCTCTGTGGTGTACCCCAATTTCCCACACTAACTTCTGCTATGTGGTGACCCCAATATCGTGCACTCAGCTCTGCTATGTGGTGACCCCTATATAACGCACTCAGCTTTGCTATGTAGTGTCCCTGAATATCGCGCACTTAGCTCTGCTATGTGGTGTCCCCAATATCTAGCACTCAGCTCTGCTATGTGGTGTCCCCAATATTCAGCACTCAGCTCTGCTATGTGGTGTCCCCAATATCCAGCACTCAGCTCTGCCATGTGGTGTCCCCAATATCGCGCGCTCAGCTCTGCTATGTGGTGTCCCCAATATCGCGCACTCAGCTCTGCTATGTGGTGTCCCCAATATCTAGCACTCAGCTCTGCTATGTGGTGTCCCCAATATCCCGCACTCAGCTCTGCTATGTGGTGACCCCAATTTCCAGCACTCAGCTCTGCTATGTGGTGTCCCCAATATCTAGCACTCTGCTCTGCTATGTGGTGTCCCCAATATCCAGCACTCAGCTCTGCTATGTGGTGACCCCAATATCCAGCATTCAGCTCTGCTATGTGGTGATCCCAATATCGTGCACTCAGCTCTGCTATGTGGTGACCCCAATATCCAGCACTCAGCTCTGCTATGTGGTGTCCCCAATATCCAGCACTCAGCTCTGCTATGTGGTGACCCCAATATCGTGCACTCAGCTCTGCTATGTGGTGACCCCAATATCCAGCACTCAGCTCTGCTATGTGGTGACCCCAATATCCAGCACTCAGCTCTGCTATGTGGTGACCCCAATATCCAGCACTCAGCTCTGCTATGTGGTGACCCCAATATCCAGCACTCAGCTCTGTGGTAAGGATGAACTGCAACTGATGATTTGTGCGCCCTCAGGGGTAGCGAGATCTGATGAAATGTTTTGCGCTTCAAAATCTCTATACCCCTAAGTGCGGTGAACGAAGTACTTCTATTGCGGCGCTGCAATGATTCTTTGGTAAGCCAGTGGATGTGCGCTTGCGCAGCGCCGTGCACACCCTCCTCCAGCTGATATAGACTTTTCCCAAGGTATAGAGATCTGGCAGAACACCGGCACTGGCAGCTCCTGATACTGTAACCAGGCAGGGGCCCACCGAGGATTAACCGCTCAATAGCTTTAGTGGGATCTCCCCTTACAGCGCACAGCAGTCTCCCAGAAACATTACACATGTGGGTGTTTTTTTAATAAGGTTTTTTTGTTTTTTTTGCAACCACTTTAAAGGCAATAAACACAAAACTCTGGAAGTTCATTGCAAGTGAGATTTATTTTTGATCAGAATTTGCACAAGAGCATTTATCATTGAGGATTGATTCACAGAATATAAAAGCGCAGATAAGTCATTTGTGATTTCATTCACAGGCTCCACTGAGGCCCAGGATTTATCGAGAAAGTCTAACTAATTGCGTAAGAATTTACAGTTATGTTAAGATTTGAATTTTTATAAGAATTTTCAGTTGATTCTGCATTATGGATTTTCTTGTAAGTCATCTGATGACCCTAGCGCTTCCAGTCACCTTCCATTTTAGGAAATCCCTTCTGATTGTTACCACCTGACTTTGCCATTTCCCATCCATTTGAACTCTGACCAGCAGACTGACCATTCGTGTATACCCATTCATTTCCACCTAATCCGCTATTTGCATTTCCAGCCTGACCTTCATTCCATTTCCATCCCTGTCCCTTCTTGTCACCTCCTCCGCTCTTTAGAGTTCTAGTCTGACCTTCATTCCATTTCCATTCCTGTCCCTTCATGTCACCTCCTCCGCTCTTTAGATTTCCAGCCTGACCTTCATTCCATTTCCATCCCTGTCCCTTCATGTCACCTCCTCCGCTCTTTAGATTTCCAGCCTGACCTTCATTCCATTTCCATCCCTGTCCCTTCATGTCACCTCCTCCGCTCTTTGGATATCCAGTCTGACCTCCATTCCATTCCTGTCCCTTCATGTCACCTACAACTGTCCACTCAAACGTTCCCATTTCATTACCACCTGACATACCTCCAAGGAAAGCTCCATCACTGCTATAGGCCATACTTTCTTCTATACCATCTGCATCAGATCCACTGGAATAGCTAAAACCTTCTACAGAAACTGACTCAACAAAATTACTTCCTTGTTTTTCACTTCCATCCGACACTTCCGTTATTTCAAATGAGTCTGTGTCTCCATCACGGAAACTTTCTGAAACATACCATGTTGTTTCTGATGCCTGACTTTGATCGGTCCAGTCTTCTGGAAATACATTCGCATATGACATTCCACCAGTAAGATCTACTACAGGTATGTTAATCTCATCTCCCTCTTGCTCCACTATTTCTACCTCGCTGACAGTAACTGAAGACCATTTACTCGAACCTAAACCGTAACCCGGATACTCCATAGCCTCATCTGACCCAAAACTGTCTGTTACAGATACAGAGTCCACCACATTAATGTTTTCCATCATTTCATAGTCATCAGTCATCTCACCAGTATGGCTCTCATCACCATGCAACATGTGAGTTACCTCTGTCATAGTGTCCACTGCAGTGTCTAGCACCTCTTTGACTGCACCTGTTAGTGAACTAAGTGCTCCACTGTCCATATCCAAAGGTCCATCTGTCAGCTGACCCATTAAACCTGTTGCTGAATCAACTATTCCACCAGCCAAGTCTGCAAGCATGTCCATAGGTAGAGCTTCTGTCAGCTGATCCATTAAACCTGTTGCTGAATCAACTAATCCACTAGCCAAGTCTGTAACCATGTCCATAGGTAGAGCTTCTGTCAGCTGATCCATTAAACCTGTTGCTGAATCAACTAATCCACCAGCCAAGTCTGTAACCATGTCCATAGGTAGAGCTTCTGTCAGCTGATCCATTAAACCTGTTGCTGAATCAACTAATCCACCAGCCAAGTCTGCAAGCATGTCCATAGGTACAATACCTGTGAAAGAATGTTTTAAAAGGGTTTAATATATGTATTCCCTAAAACTTTAAATTAGCATAAACAGACAGAAATACACACAGGAAAATGCTAACTTACCATCGGCCACTCCCAAACCTGCGTTCACCACGCTCAGAGCAGCGGAAAGTGCAGTACATATCTGTTTAACAAAAAGAGATGTCATTTGTACATGTTTCATAAGAAATGTGATTATTAGAACAGCAGAGTGCATTGTCTGAAGAGACTTTGGACCAGGCATGTACAATGTACACATTTGCAGGTGTCATGATGCTCCCTGGAGAGCCAAGACCCTTTCGCTGCAGTACCCAGCACAACCACTGTGTGTGCCCGAGAGCTATTAGGTTTAGACCTAATCTATTTAACCGGAGGCATAGGATTTGTAAGAGTAGAGGTTGCTTCCAATATCACTGAAATAGACGGGGATATAGTTGTGTTTGATCTGAATAGGGATAATATGTGGCTGAGCTGCAGCCCCGGACAAAGCCACAAGGACGAGAGTGTGTGCTAGTTCGGTATTACAGGGATCTATTGAAGGTTGACTTATCCCAACCTGTCAAAAACTACACCTGACGTTAATTGGCTGGACTTCAATACCAGACACAGTCCGTGGACAAAACACGTGCTGTTTCTAAAAAAATATTTTTTTTTTAAACTTGGAGGACTCTTTTAAAGACATGAACAGGGACAGATTAACCCCTTAAGGACTCGGCCCTATTTCACCTTAAGGACTTGGCCATTTTTTGCAAATCTGACCACTGTCACTTTAAGTGCTGATAACTTTAAAACGCTTTGACTTACCCAGGCCGTTCTGAGATTGTTTTTTCGTCACATATTGTACTTCATGACACTGCTAAAATTGGGTCAAAAAAGTTAATTTTTTTGCATAAAAAAATACAATTTTTACCAAAAATTTTGAAAAATTAGCAAATTTCAAACTTTCAGTTTCTCTACTTCTGTAATACATAGTAATACCCCCAAAAATTGTGATGATTTTACATTCCCCATATGTCTACTTCATGTTTGTAGCATTTTGGGAATGATATTTTATTTTTTGGGGATGTTACAAGGCTTAGAAGTTTAGAAGCAAATTTTGAAATTTTCAGAAATCTTCAAAATCCCACTTTTTATGGACCAGTTCAGGTTTGAAGTCATATTGTGAGGCTTAGATAATAGAAACCTCCCAAAAATTACCCCATTCTAGAAACTACACCCCTCAAGGTATTCAAAACTGTTTTTTCAAACTTTATTAACCCTTTAGGTCTTCCACAAGAGTTAATGGCAGATGGAGAAACAATTTTGAAATTTATATTTTTTGGAAAATTTTCCAATATAATCAATTTTTTCCAGTAGTAAAACAAGGGTTAACTGCCTAACAAAACTCAAAATGGGTTGCCCCGATTCTGTAGTTTGCAGAAACACCCCATATGTGGTCGTAAACTACTGTTTGGCCGAACGGGAGCACATAGAAGGAGGGGAACACCATATGGGTTTTGGAAGGCAGATTTTGCAGGACTGGTTTTGTTTATACCATGTCCCATTTGAAGCCCCCTGTTGCACCCCTAGAATAGAAATTTCAAAAAAGTGACTCCATCTAAGAAAGTACACCCCTCAAGGTATTCAAAACTGGGTTTACAAACTTTGCTAACCCTTTAGGTGTTCCACAAGAGTTGATGGCAGATGGAGAAACAATTTTGAAATTTCTATTTTTTGGAAAATTTTCCAATATAATCAATTTTTTCCAGGAGTAAAACAAGGGTTAACTGCCAAACAAAACTCAAAATGGGTTGCCCCGATTCTGTAGTTTGCAGAAACACCCCATATGTGGTCGTAAACTACTGTTTGGCCGAACGGGAGCACATAGAAGGAGGGGAACACCATATGGGTTTTGGAAGGCAGATTTTGCAGGACTGGTTTTGTTTATACCATGTCCCATTTGAAGCCCCCTGTTGCACCCCTAGAATAGAAATTTCAAAAAAGTGACTCCATCTAAGAAAGTACACCCCTCAAGGTATTCAAAACTGGGTTTACAAACTTTGTTAACCCTTTAGGTGTTCCACAAGAGTTGATGGCAGATGGAGAAACAATTTTGAAATTTCTATTTTTTGGAAAATTTTCCAATATAATCAATTTTTTCCAGGAGTAAAACAAGGGTTAACTGCCAAACAAAACTCAAAATGGGTTGCCCCGATTCTGTAGTTTGCAGAAACACCCCATATGTGGTCGTAAACTACTGTTTGGCCGAACGGGAGCACATAGAAGGAGGGGAACACCATATGGGTTTTGGAAGGCAGATTTTGCAGGACTGGTTTTGTTTATACCATGTCCCACTTGAAGCCCCCTGTTGCACCCCTAGAATAGAAATTTCAAAAAAGTGACTCCATCTAAGAAAGTACACCCCTCAAGGTATTCAAAACTGGGTTTACAAACTTTGTTAACCCTTTAGGTGTTCCACAAGAGTTGATGGCAGATGGAGAAACAATTTTGAAATTTCTATTTTTTGGAAAATTTTCCAATATAATCAATTTTTTCCAGGAGTAAAACAAGGGTTAACTGCCAAACAAAACTCAAAATGGGTTGCCCCGATTCTGTAGTTTGCAGAAACACCCCATATGTGGTCGTAAACTACTGTTTGGCCGAACGGGAGCACATAGAAGGAGGGGAACACCATATGGGTTTTGGAAGGCAGATTTTGCAGGACTGGTTTTGTTTATACCATGTCCCATTTGAAGCCCCCTGTTGCACCCCTAGAATAGAAATTTCAAAAAAGTGACTCCATCTAAGAAAGTACACCCCTCAAGGTATTCAAAACTGGGTTTACAAACTTTGTTAACCCTTTAGGTGTTCCACAAGAGTTGATGGCAGATGGAGAAACAATTTTGAAATTTCTATTTTTTGGAAAATTTTCCAATATAATCAATTTTTTCCAGGAGTAAAACAAGGGTTAACTGCCAAACAAAACTCAAAATGGGTTGCCCCGATTCTGTAGTTTGCAGAAACACCCCATATGTGGTCGTAAACTACTATTTGGCTAAACGGCAGGACATAGAAGAAGGGGAACGTCATATGGTTTTTGGAAGGCAGATTTTGCTGGACTGGTTTATTTACACCATGTACCCTTTCAAGCCCCCTGATGCACCCCTAGAGTAGAAACTCCACAAAAGTGACCCCATCTAGGAAACTACGGGATAAGGTGGTTGTTGTTTTGGGACTATTTTAGGGGTAAATATGATTTTTGGTTGCTCTATATTACTCTTTTTTGAGGCAATGTAACAAAAAAAAAAATCTAAAATTGTTTCTACATTCGCTATTTAGTTTTGTGGAACACCTAAAGGGTTAACATAGTTTGTAAAGTAACTTTTGAATACCTTGAGGGGTGTAGTTTCTTAGATGGGGTCACTTTTTTGGAGTTTCTAGTCTAGGCTACATCAGGGGGGGCTTCTAATGGGACATGGTGTCAAAAAAAAAACTGTCCATCAAAATCTGCCTTCTAGAAACCATATGGAGTTCCCTTCGTTCTATGCCCTGCCGTGCGGCTATATAGCCATTTACGACCACATATGGGGTGTTTCTGCAAACTACAGAATCAGGGCCATAAATATTGAGTTTTGTTTGGCGGTTAACCCTTGCTTTATTACCGGCAAAAAGGATTCAAATGGAAATTTTGCCCAAAAATGAGTGTTTTGGCACCGTTTTTATTTTATATTTTTAACACCGTTCATCCGAGGCGTTTGGGCAAAAGTTATTTTTATAGCGACGACTTTTACGCACGCGACGATGCCCAATATGTATGGTTCTCAGACTTTGGAGACACTAAGCAGGCATCCTAAAAACTGCGGCCCTCCAGATGTTGTAAAACTACAATTCCCACCATGCCCTGCTGATGGCTGTAGGTTGTCTGGGCATGCTGGGAGTTATAGTTTTACAACATCTGGAGGGCCGCAGTTTGAGGATGCCTGCACTAAAACTAATATTTTTTTGGGGAAAAAAAAATGTTTCCGTGTCTCCAAAGTCTGAGAGCCATAGTTTTTTATGTTCTCTAGTGGACTGTTGGGGATTATAAAAATTTAGTACTCCATGGAAGTGTGATACTCCCTGAAGCAATCGATAACGCAGAGGCCCGGATGATCGGGGCAAGTGTCGCACTGAGTGGTGGTGTCCTTCCGTATCCCCCTCCTGCGACACACTCTGCACTTTTTTTGGGTTCGTCCCTTCTTTCCAGTATGGGGGACCACACCTGGAAAGTGTTGGCCAGGGACGATCCGGGCACCTCCAATTCCCGAGGTACTCCGGCCTGCTCTTTCCCGGTCCGAAAAGATCAGGTCCTTGAGGACTGCCTCATAGAATTGGAGGAATGTCCCTGTGCTGCCAGCGCTTCGGGATAGTACAAAAGAGTTGTACATGGCAACCTGCACCAAGTAGACCGCAACTTTTTTGTACCATGCCCGGGTTTTGCGCATGGCGTTATATGGCTTGAGGACTTGATCCGAGAGATCAACTCCTCCCATATACCGATTGTAGTCGACGATACAATCAGGCTTGAGGACCGTTGCCGCAGTACCTCGCACAGGGACTGGGGTGATGCCGTTACCGTGGATTGTGGACAGCATAAGGACATCCCTCTTGTCCTTATACCTGACCAGCAACAGGTTTCCACTGGTAAGTGCACGGGTCTCACCCCTGGGGATAGGTACCTGGAGGGGGTAGGCAGGGAGGCCGCGTTGATTTTTCCGCACGGTCCCACAAGCGAACGTGGATCTGGCGGCAAGGGACCTGAACAAGGGAATGCTGGTATAAAAGTTGTCCACGTACAAGTGGTAACCCTTATCCAGCAGTGGGTACATAAGGTCCCACACGAGTTTCCCGGTAACACCCAGAGTGGGGGGACATTCTGGGGGTTGAATCCGGGAATCTCGCCCCTCGTACACACGAAATTTGTAAGTGTACCCTGAGGTACTCTCACAAATTTTGTATAGCTTCACGCCATACCTCGCCCGCTTTGTGGGAATATATTGGCGGAAACTGAGTCTCCCTTTGAACGCAACGAGAGACTCATCAACCGCGACCTCCCTTCCAGGTACGTAGGCCTGCTGAAATGTGGCCCCAAAGTGATCGATGACCGGCCGTATCTTGTACAGCCGGTCATAGGCAGGATCACTTCGGGGGGGACATGCTGCATTATCGGAATAATGCAGACATTTCCGGATGGCCTCAAACCGGGGACGTGTCATGACCATACTGTACAGTGGGGTCTGGTATAGGACGTCCCCACTCCAGTATTGCCTGACACTGGGTTTTTGGACTAGACCCATATGCAGCACGAGGCCCCAAAATGTCCTCATCTCGGCTGCACTGACCGGCGTCCAGCCACCGGGTCTAGCCAAAAATGAGCCTGGGTTTTGAGCGACGAACTGTTGGGCGTACAGATTCGTCTGCTCCACCATCAGATTCACCAGTGGGTTACTGAAAAAAAAACTAAAATAGTCTATTTCAGTAAACCCCACTGTGGGAATCTGGATTCCAGGATTGCCAGCAAAATCCGGAATCTCAGGCTCAAAGTCCACTGGGGGACACCAGCTAAGTTCATCGGCAGGGGGCTCCGGTGGACTTATTTGGTGGGCCGGGAAACCAGTACGAACCCCAGGGCGGCTCGTACTAGGGTGGGCCACAGGATCCCTAGCATGTGGGGCCCCTGGCTCCGCCTGGCGGCGTCTCCGCCGCCTTGGTGGCTCATCGTCATCAGATGATGATGAGGAGGATGCGGATGATAAAAGGAACGTGGGGTCATCCTCATCCTCACTGGGGCTCTCAGAGTCGGAGGCAATCTGGGCGTATGCCTCCTCGGCCGAGAACATCCGGCGGGCCATGGGTGTGTGTGCGTGTATGTGTGCGTGTGTGGAAACCTTTATTATATGTGCGTGTGTGTGGGGGCAACGGGTGTTCGCGTACTAAAAAAGGCAAAAAAAGAAAGGGCAAGTGTTAGGAAAAAAAAAGTTCAAACTTGCTGATCAGCGGTACAACGCTGATCAGCGGTCGGTGGGGTGGTGGGGCGGGCGATGCGCTAACACTGGACGGACGCTAAAAAGTGCCGGCCAGTCAGCGCACGCAGAAAAAAAAAAAGTGGTGGTAAGGGGGCTGGTGGTCAGGGGAGGGGGGGGGGCTGGTGGTGGGGAAGGGGGGTGGGGTGGGGGTCGGGTGGGGTGGGGGTCTGGTGGGGGGGGGCAAGTGGCAGGGGGGGATCTGGGGTCTGATGGATGGATCAAAGAAAGTTTGGAAATAAAAGTTTTTTTTTTGTTTTTTTCTAACTAACTTTTCCCTTCTTTCCCTGCCTAACGGTGCCTCTCCCTCACTGACCCTAACCTACCTGGGTGGCGATGGGTGCAGGAGGGTGATGGATGCCGATTGTGGGGACACAGGAGCTCGTTCTGGACGGTGCTGCACGGTCAGGGTGCTGGACAGGAAGAGGAGGGGAGAGAGGAGCGCAGGAAGTTTGAATCTCGCGCCTCTCTCCCCTGCTCCAATCAGCACCCTGGACAGCGGCATTCAGCACCAGGGCCAGCACCGCCTCTCCAAATCCTCGGACTGCGATAGGTGGTGTAAAATTACGCCACCGATCGCAGTCTTTTTCCGGTTCATCGGGTCACAGGACACCCGAATGGACCGGAAACGCAGAAAACCGCAGGTCTGAATTGACCTGCGGTTTTCTGCGATCGTCGATGCGGGGGGGTCAAATGACCCCCCCCTGCATTGTTACGGGATGCCGGCTGAATGATTTCAGCCGAAATCCCGTTCCGATTAACCCCTGGGGCGCCGGAATGCCGATTTCAAGTTAGGACGTACCGGTACGCCCTGAGTCCTTAAGGACTCGGGAAATAGGGCGTACCGATACGCCCTGCGTCCTTAAGGGGTTAAAGGGTCTGATGGGAGCTGTTGATGCCAGGACAATAGTAAAATGAAATGATGGTTAGCTTTTGCTTAATCTGGGGCAAAGAAACTGGTTTTGTCTAAATACCCTAGCCAAGGCAGAGTGGCTTCTTAGTCCCCTCCGGGGTACCCAGCAAACAGGACCTATGGCTCAGCAGCTCCTCCTGAGCTATGCCCCTGGGTGAGGTCAGTTGGACGTGCAAATGATTGAAAAAGAGGTACTTTTGGCATGTAAGATGTGAAAACCTCCACCATAATTAGTAGCTCACCTTTCAATAATTTGTATTATATGTAACTGTATCATTATTATTATTTTTTTTACTTACAACGGCGGGTCCCACTGTTTGCAACACCATGTCTGGTACCATCATCGCTCTAAAAGTGAGTGAAATGTTTATAAGTGCATATATAGCTATGATTATTACAACCACCATAGAGTAATGCGTCTCTGGATGTGGGTTGTCCGTGTGGTACATTTGAATGGCTATATGTAATAATATGGTTCCCCTAGTGGCCATTGAAAGACAAATTAGCAGCTGATGACAACTTCCTCAGCAAAATGAGTCATTTTCCCGGGGGTTTCATGGCAGCTCTCATAATAAAAGAGTTGCCGATAGTAAGACATTCTCTATAAAAGGGTTTTCCAAGTCTTCACAAGTGATGACTTACCATCAGTATCTGATCGGTGGGGGTCCGACACCCGGGAGCCACACCGATCAGCTGCCCGCGAAGGCACCGGCGCTACTGTGAGCCCAGCGCCCTTCTCGCAGCTTTCCAAGCACGACTCTGTACATTGTACAGCGGCTGCGCCTAGGCCACGTAACCAATGAACGCGTCGTCGCTGGCCTAGGAAAAGCCGAGAGAAGGCAGCGGTGCTATTACGGGCGTTGCTGCCTTCTCAAACAGTCGATCGGCAGGGGTCCCGGGTGTCGGACCTTCATCAATCAGATACTGAGGACCTATCTAGAGGATAGATCATCAGTTGTAAAGTCTCATCACAACTTAAAGAGCACCTGTTGGCAGGACCAACCCTATTAAAACAGGCATACTGCTTGGTAGGGACGATCCTGCTGATTAATATGACACCTGTTTGTGAAAACTGGTGTCAGCGTTCCTGAGTACTGTACCATTACCGCAAGGAGGAACTGCCAGGCAGTAAGCCTAGTTTCATAGGGTTAATTCTCTTCTTAAGGCTACATCCACAGAGAGCAGAATTGCCACAGAAAGTTTCGACATCCGTTCCAAAGGATTCCCCAAGGAAAAGTGAAATCCGCATGAAAGTGGGTGGATCTGGTGCAGATTAAGGGTCCATTCACATGTCCGTAATTTGGGTCCGCATTCGTTCCGCCATTTGCGGACCCATTCACTTTCAATGGGGCTGGAACGGATGCAAATCCACATTTCCTGGATCTGCATCTTCGGGATCCGCATCCGTTTTTTCGGGATCCGCAATTTCATTCCTGAAAAAAATAGAACATGTCCTATTCTTGTCCGCGGACCAGAAAAGGCATTTTCTATTATAGTGTCTGTGATGTGCGGTACGCAAATTGCGGATCGCACATTGCAGGTGTCCGTGTTTTGCGGATCCGCAAAACACTTACAGACGTGTGAATGGACCCTAAATTGTCGAAATTCGCTGGCACTCCCATACCAACATGTCTCTGGTCCCCGCCGGCCTCCTGCGGCATCTTGTCCCATGATCTGTAACTAGCTGCACTGTTCACATATGATGAGTTGTCATCAGAGGAGGTTGGACAGGGGCACGGTTTCAGTTTTGGCCTCAGGCGGCAGTAAGGCTACAGGTGCACCCCTGACAGCCAGAGGTGTCAGTCGGAAGTATTCCTCGATGTATATACCTCCAGTGGAAGGCTGCCAGGTGTGCCACTGTTTGCATATGTTGCCCATTGACTCCAATTCTCATACACATATACTGTGGCATGCAGGATACAGTTTTCCTACTGTATCTATCTGTATAGGAACTCACAGCAGACTACGTCATTTCCCCATGGACATGGTCAGCAGTTGTGCTGGCAGCTTCGCGGGCACAAACACAAAATATGTGATCAGATGAACATTCACTAATAGTAGAGATCTGCATAATCTGCATCAATCTCACTGCATTCACTGAGCTGTTGCGCAGATTCGGAAAATGAAGATTTCTCCACCCTGTCAGTGGAATGTAAGCTGTTGCTTGTGGACATCTGTATTCTGCAACAGGCTGAGAGGGAAGTCATAGGTCCCTCCAAGTTTTCCTGTTGTAACATTCATCTGATCTTGCTTCAATGGGTGGGTTGCTCCATTTTAGACCATCCCTATCTGCCCTGGTCGGGCTTTAGCTGCTGGACCTGCTGAGATCCGCTAATCAACAGCAGGTCCGTAATTAGAAATAGGGTTGTCTAGATGAGACATCACCTTCTGAAATATACTATGGCTTTGCTAGCTATGCAGTTCTCCAATATAGTGTAGTATCTCCAGTCCTGGGCCTATACTATAATGAATGAATTAGTAAATCAACAATCTGAAAATATGATCTTGTGGTGCCACGTGTAGCACATGCCAAATAACTTACATTCCTGCCATTTTAATGTCTTGGAAGAAACAGAGGCAATCATCCACTTTGAGCTGCATGCCTGAAGGTGTATCTTCCAACTCGATAATTAATTCTGCCTCAGCCTCAATATGGCAAACTGAAGGGCTGTAAAGAAAAAATGACTTATAAATATAAAGTTTATAAACACATAAAGTAATGCCCTGAAGTAACTGATGATATAATACAGTAAATATACATCATAATTAATCATTTCTGCACATAGGAATATTCACACGAGGCAGCACAACACCAAGTGTTATAATAAGAAAATGAAGGAACGCTGGGTTTCACTTTCCAAGATTTCTTTTACTGATGACCGTTCCTCAGGATAGGTCCTCAGTATTTGATCGGAGGGGGTCTGACAACCCCTCTGATCAGCTGTTTTGAGGAGGCACTAACGCTCCTGTGAGTGCCACCGACTTCTGTAAGCTCTCCAAGCGCAGTGCCGTACATTGTATATCAGATATGCTTGGTACTTCAGCTCAGTTGAGTGGGGCTGAATTGCTTCTAGGCCACATGATCGATGACCGTGTCGTCAGTGGCCTAGGAAAAGCAGAGAGAAGGCCGCGGCGCTCATAGGAGCGCCAGTGCCTTCTCAAAACAGCTGATCGGAGGGGTCCCAGGTGTCGGACCCCCACCGTTCAGATACTTATGACCTATCCAGAGGATAGATCAGCAGTAAAACAATCTTGGAAAACCCCTTTAAAAGCATACTCCAGTCATAGCATCGCTTCAGATTACAGATGTATAATAAAATCACTTACCCGCCCACCACAATCTCAAGGTTCACAATTACTATAAATCCAATTCTTTCTGGCAAAGGGTTTAGTGAAAGCTCTCTCACATTAATTGCAAAGCCCCTGTAAAACAAGATCTAGAGGTTATAATGGTTTGCATCAATTCTATTGACAGTGCTTTCATGAATGTGTATATATATATATATATATATATATATATATAATGATATGGTGAAGATCTCTTAAATGTATTAGACAATATATTTAAAGGCTATGTACACCTTCGGGGGAATTTCTTATTATGATTGCATTTGACTCATTTTGGGCAAAAAAAAAAACATTCTTTCAATAGATCATAAAAACATTTGTGAGATACAGGGTTAAAAATCAGTCTGTTTGCAGGCTGTCAGTTTCTTTTTTCTTTGACAGCTCATGTGTAGCTCTTATCTCTGATCGCCTTATCCCTGACCTCCTGACCTGATAAACACTTATTTAAGCAATATTCTCATCAGTTTCATAAACATTGAGCTATAATGAGTGTTTAGGAGGTCAGGACCTCAGAGATAAGAGCTACACATGAGCCATCAGATGATGGGATTGAAAGACAACAGCAACTGATAGCCTGCAAACGCACTGGTTTGTAACCCTGTGTCTGAAAAATCACATTTTTTTTTTTTTAATAAAGACCTATTGAAAGAATGGTTTTTAGCCCAAAATGAGTAAAATGCTATTGTAAAAAGCAATTGCTCTGAAGATGTCCACAGCCTTTAAAGGAGGTGAGGACCTCTTTAAAAGTGGTCACTTTCCAATAGGATATCAACTCTTCATGCATGGTAAAAATCAGCGCAATAGGTATAAAATAAAGTATATGACGTGCACGACTGAAAGGCCGCAATCTCCTGCTTACATGAATCCATACCAGCATATGTACAAGTCAAAGATCCGATTGTCAGTTTGGTCATAGTCAATGTTCAGGAAATCAAACGACTGAGAAGATAATTAGCCAGAAAAAAAATAATCTCCAATAAAATTATGTTCTATTTTTGACTATTAGTACAAGAAAAGTTGAATTTATATTTACTACAGCATTAGGCCTCATGCACACGACCATTATGTGTTTTGCGGACCGCAAATCGCAGATCCGCAAAAAACGGATGGCGTCCGCGTGCTTTCCGCAATTTGCGGAACGGCACGGACAGCCTTTAATATAACTGCCTGTTCATGTCCGCAAAGTGCAGACAAGAATCGGACATGTTATATTTTTTGGGCGGAACCACGGAACGGAGCAACGGATGCGGACAGCACACGGAGTGCTGTCCGCATCTTTTGCAGGCCCCATTGAAGTGAATGGGTCCGCATCCGAGCCGCCAAAACTGCGCCTCGGATGCGGACCAAAACAACGGCCGCGTGCATGAGGCCTTATTAGTACACGGTACACTAAACATAACCAAACAAAGGGTTAAATGATGTAGGCTGGTTCAGGATCACTTTGTTTAGAGGTACAAAGCTAATAAATTCAGATTAACTGCTTCTTATCTAAAAGGCTGTAATGTAGTAATATAGTAGAACAATCCTGCATGTATGTTTAACATCTAAATAAATAGTGCATTATATTTACATTATTTATTAATACTGTGTGTATAATAATTAAAATAATACTTACTCCATGCCTCCAGTTACCATGCTTAGAGCACTACCCAGCACGTCTCCATTTAAAGCGCTTAGAGCAGTATCCATTATGTCTAGAGGTGCTTTTAGAACATTATCCAGCACTTCTCCATTTAAAGCGCTTAGAGCAGTATCTATTATGTCTAGAGGTGCTTTTAGAACATTATCCAGCACTTCTCCATTTAAAGTGCTTAGAACATTATCCATTATGTCTCCAGTTACACCGCTTAGAACACCACCCAGCATGTCTCCAGGTACACCGTTTACAACACCACCCAGCATGTCTCCAGGAAAATAGTTTAGAGCAGTATCCAGCATGCCTCCATTTACAGCGTTTAGAGCAGTATCCAGCATGCCTCCAGTTAAAGTATCCACTATGCTTTTAGATAAAACGTCTGGACCATTATCCAGCATGTCTTCAGTTCGATCAGTAGGAACTAATCCTTGCATTAGTCCTTCTCCCTCAGGAAGTCTTCCTACCAAATTATCACCAGGTATTGCTCCCATTGGTCCATCTTCAAGATTTCCCATCACACTACTACCAGGTAGTCTTTCCACAAGTTCATTTGCTTCAAGAACTTCTTTCATATTTAGTCCATCGTCTCTTAAAACTCCTGGCAACATACTATTAAATATTTTGTCCCCTAGTTGATCGTCTCCAAAATATTGCCCCTGCAAATACCCATCAGACATTCCTCCTTCTTTATCCAACCATTCACCTTCACGTAGTCCATCTTCTCCAAGAACATACCAACTAGACATTTCACCTACAAGCTCCTTTCCTCCAAAATCTATCTCCTGCAAATCATCAAGCACTTCTACCTCAATTATTTCAAACAATTGATTTTGACTTGTTACACCGTCCAGTCCACCTTCACCAAGAAATTCCGTCGGCAAATCCTCCAAAAGCCTTCCTCCTTTTCCAAAAACTTGCATCAATTTAACTTCTCCCACAGTTCCATCTTTACCAGGAACCACCCCCTGCGAATACCCACCAGACATTTCTTCTACCAACTCATCTTTTACTGTCAACCATTCACCACTACGTAGTTCTTCCATATATCTATCTTCATTAACTCTTTTCAACATACCATCATCAAATCCTTTTCCCATAAGTGGATTTTCTCCAAGAAAACCACCATTAAGTTGTCCTGCCTTAGATTCATCATCTAGAGAGAAATCACTCATAAGGGTATTTACTCCTAGGTCTGCTGGTACTACATCACCAATATGCATAATTTCACCAATCCCCACTTCACCAAACCCACCAATATGGCCACTGCCACCTTTTTTGCTAGTTTCACCTTTTTTCCCACTAGTTACATGGTGTGTTTTATGGTCCTTATCATGGCTTTTATGCTTGCTCCCTCCTAACAAGCCACCTATACCACCCTTTTTGTCTTTACCTTTATGCCCATGGCTATTCTCTGCATTGACTGCACCACCAACCATGTTAAAATGACTATCTATTGGTTCAGACTCAATCCAGTCAGAAGACTCAACATTTCCATATGTATCCTCATAACCAGTAGTACCACGCCACTCTGGTACATTATATTCATTTGCTTCCCATTGTCCATCATTCACGTTGGATGTACTCCAATAGGTAAATCCTTCTGTGCCCGAAGTGTAACTTGATTCTTCGAACATCGGTCCATTTTTCTTGTTGTCAGACATACTCCAGTCAGAGCTCCAATAGCTTGGTTGGTTTGATTTGCCTAATGTATAGTAAACAGATATGAAGCACTGCTTTGTGAAAATGTTTATGTATAATAAACTTTTAAATTAATCTTAAATCTGTGCAAATAAATAATAACAAATAAAAAAAAAATCTGGTTTGATAGAAGTTAAGCCTCATTTGGTGGCTGCAGGATTAGTATTCAAAGAGGACCCGTCACCGCTCCTGACATGTTTGTTTTAATAGCTTCATGCATTCCCCATGTAATAACAATTCTGGAGCATCTATACTTATGTCTGTATGTTGTGCCATTCCTTTATTATTCCTGCTAGAAGTTATGAATGAATTGGTAGCAGTCTGCAGTAAGGGTACAGAGGGGAGGTAACCAGTTGGGGGCGTGCCTCTGCACAGTCTGAAAATGGCAGCACTGATTGGATGGAGTGAGTCTGTGCAGGTACACACCCCAAACTGGTTACCTTCCCTCTGTACCTTTACTGAAGGCTAATAGCAATTCATTCATAACTTCTAGCAGGAATAATAGAGGAATGGCACATCATAGAGAAATAAGAATAGATGCTCCAGAATTGTTATTACATGGGGAATGCATGGAGCTATTAAAACAAACATGTCAGGAGCGGTGAAAGGTCCTCTTTAAATCCAGAAGCATAACAAGGACCCATGGGGACTCATAGCAAAACTTCACACCACCATGACCACCTTCTGTAGCGTGAATATGAGAAGTTTATTATTATGTTGGTTTTCTTAAAGGGTTCATTCTATAATGTAAAAAATAAAAATCATACATCGTATAGTGCACAACAGCATCTTTCTAACAAACTTAGAGCCAGCCCTGTATCTCACATGGATCCATCTGGCAGCTCAGGGTGTGTGTCCTTTCTCAGGGGTGTGCCCTGTCTGCTGCAGCCAGTGACAGTAGAATGATGGAACTGAGTATGTGTGAGGGAAAAAATTGAAAAAAGCAACCAGCAGATGACGATATACGGATAGATTACCTTTATGCCCATGGCTATTCTCTGCATTGACTGCACCACCAGCAAAGTTAACATTACTATTTGTTTTTTCAGACTCAATCCAGTTAGAAGTCTCAGCATTTCCATGTCTTTTCTCATTACCAGTAGTACCACTAATTGTTTTCCATTGTCCATCATTCACGTCGGATGTACTCCAATGGGTACCTTCTGGTGTGCCCCAAGTATTACTTGATTTTTCGAACATCATCGGTCCATTTTTCTTGTTGTCAGACATACTCCAGTCAGAGCTCCAATAGCTTTGTTGGCTTGGTTTGCCTAATGTATAGTAAACAGATATGAAGCACTGTTTTGTGAAAATGTTTATGTATAATAAACTTTTAAATTAAGGCCTCTTTCACACTTGCGTTGTCCGGATCCGGCGTGTACTCCATTTGCCGGAGGTGCCCGCCGGATCCGGAAAAACGCAAGTGAACTGAAAGCATTTGAAGACGGATCCGTCTTCAAAATGCGTTCAGTGTTACTATGGCACCCAGGACGCTATTAAAGTCCTGGCTGCCATAGTAGTAGTGGGGAGCGGGGGAGCGGTATACTTACCATCCGTGCGGCTCCAGGGGCACTCCAGAATGACGTCAGGGCGCCCCATGCACATGGATGACGTGATCCGTTTGCATTACTCATAGAAAAAAAAAAAATCAACGGATCCGTCTCGACTCACATTGAAAGTCAGCGGGGGACGGATCCGTTTTCAATTGCACCATATTGTGTCAGTGAAAAACGGATCCGTCCCCATTGACTTACATTGTAAGTCAGGACGGATCCGTTTGGCTTCGCAACGTCAGGCGGACGCCAAAACGATGCAGGAAGCGTTTTGGCGTCCGCCTCAAAAGCGGAACGGAGACCAAAACGCACCCAAACGGATGCATTCTGAGCGGATCCTTATCCATTCAGAATGCGTTGGGGCTGAACTGATCCGTTTTGGGGCCGCTTGTGATAGCCCTGAAACAGATCTCACAAGCGGACCCAGGAACGCCAGTGTGAAAGAAGGCTAATAAAGTCGTTTTATCTCTGGAATTCGAAATCCGCGATTAATAAAAAAAGAAAAAAAAGGCATACTTACTTTGATCCCAGTTCATTGCTTCCGCAGCAAATGGTTTTGCTGCAGGTCTTGCAAATGCAACATTAGAAGACAGAATGGCAAAGCTGCAAAGAAGCAGCATTTTCCAGAAGAACATCATCCTTAGGCACTATGAAGATAAGATAATATTATATTAGCAGTTTTAAAACGACATAAAGTTATAATAAATAGTAATGTTATATAGGCTTTAATCAGCCCACCGGTAAAGTTATGTTAAATTTTAAGAAGCAACCTGTTCTAATTGCATTTACAATTTTTGCAGTTTGCTGGCTTAAAGGCAGGACAAACTATTTCAGTGTAAATGTAAAAAGAAAAAAAAAAAAGATGACTAATAAACTAGGCCAGTGACATCATCAACTTCATTGGTCCAGTGACCTCCTAGGCGCAACTCGGTTCCATTCAACTAAATGGAATACCAATGTCAGTCTATGGCTATGAAATTCTCTGAAGATAGGTCATCAATATCAAAATCCTGTAAACCACCTTTAAAAAAATAAAAAATTAGAGTGCAGGCAGCCTCCACTAGAGGGAGCTTAGGAGCTTAATTCTTATTGTGTTGGAATTGATTTCAGTGTATGAGCGGTACGCATGAAGCTCTTAAGCTCCGACTAGTGGTGACTGAACATTTAGTTCTATGGGGGAATGGATGAAGCCCTGCACTCTAGAATTCTTTGCAGAGGACCTGGGCTCTGTATCAGAAAATTGGAGCATCAACTGCTAAAAAGATATATTAAAAAGTTAGTCAG
>NC_053391.1:253634278-253684967 GCF_905171765.1 Bufo bufo | reverse complement strand
CTCCACAATGTTAAACTTGCACTACCAGTCCAAAATGAGGGTCTGTTTTTACACCTTCTGAGAGAAATGGAAAGCTCAACTACTATCGAGACATCCTTTGTAGTCGGTTGATCGCTGCCTACATGTGCCATCGCCCATTCTCATGAAAGTCTCACTGGGGGGACCCTCTGACTTTATGCTTCCCTGCCATGACTGCTGGAGGGGGGTGGGGGGAGCAGCACTAGATCCATCGGCAGCATGTCTTGAGTCTCTGATGAGCACTTTTCTTCACCCGCCTACTGAAGAAACCACCCAGCAGCAGAACATGGAGCAGAACCTGAACCAGCAGGTGGTGGCATACATGGACTGTACTCTTTCACCCCAGATTCAAGATCCTCTGGACTACTGGGCAGCCAAACTTACTGCTGTCATCTGCTTCCACTGTGACTCTTCATGCTGTTGCAATCCTCCCCACTCTGTTCCAGGACCACTATTGTGACTGCTCATGTTTTTGCCACCCTCACCACTGTTGTGACCAAGAAAAAGGGGTCCTGACGTTTTAACGTCCATAAGGCCTCTATCACACCATCAGTATTTTGCATCAGGATATGATTATAATTTGGAAGCCAAAAGCAGGAGTGGGTCCAAAACACAGAAGACATGCAAATATTTCCATCACATGTTATCTCTGTTTTGGACCCACTCCTGTTTTTGCCTTACAAATACTGACCAAATACCTTTCGGCCTGTTCTTCTGATGGATCTGAAGAATGGAAAAATAAACAGTGATATGAACAAAGGCTTACTGCTGATGCCCTCCCCACTGTCATGGGGCCACTACTTGAATCATGGTCTATTGCACTGTTCAGTCCATGGCAATATATTAGACCCGATGCTAACATTGACCTGAAAGGCCGAGTTCACACTTTAGTTATTTTGTCAGTTATTTCAATCATTTTTTGTGAGCCAAATTCAGGAACCAAGCCTACTATGGGATTAGGTATCATGAATAGGTCTACACCTGTTCTGTGGATTTGACCTGCACCTGCTTTGGGCTGACAATAAATGATGAGAATAATTTAACCAAATAACTGAAATGTGAAATGAGCCTAATGATGACGCACAGTCATTCTATAGCTAACAGAAGGGATTCAAAAGCATGTGTTTGCACAGCCACAACATGGATTAAAATAACCTTTTTTTTCTCCACTACTTTATTGGCGCTTCCTCCATGTCCTTATTTTGTTCCACTAAAGAGTCATTGGGACACAACTCCTTCAGGGGCACGCAGCATTTGAAATTTTTTTTGCTTTACTGAAGACTGCTGTATGCTTTTCTTTAGGTTTAGCTAGGGGTTAGCTAATACTGTTGGTGGCCTGCACAATGATGAGCATGTCCATATATGTGATCTGCCTGTCATTCTATCACACAGTTATTGTTTTGCTACCAGTATTTAATAGCTATGCATGTTGCTGCAATGCACAGTCATGTACAACAAGACACATTCTCTCTAAAGTTTACCTGAAGCCCGGAAAATACCTCATTTAACATATTTCATTACGAATTAATTCGTAACAAAGCTAATTTCTTGGAGAAATTTGGTAAAGCAACTGAATCAAATTTTTGAAAACTTCGCTCATCTCTAGCCCCTACATCATAAACTGGTGTAAAAAAGCATTTAGTTCAAAGTGGAATTTTTATTCTGCTTTCACCACTTTCAAAAAAGGGGACAAGACAATGGCGGGTGATTGGAGAGCCATGGGCCCCAGCAGATTTATAATTATTTAATGAGTGAACTCCACACCAGATATAATTTAATTTTAGGTGCATGGACTGAAAGAGGATGCTCTTAGTTTATGATGAGGTATGTTTCCTCGTCATAAATTAAGTGCATCTTCCAGTGGTGCAGGGGATATCAAGACTAGCATAGCAGATACCGGTCTTTGATAAATGAGCTCCATCCTGTGTAGTATTGTATAAAATTGAGATCTGAGTGTAATACAAAATTGGTGCTATAAAGTAACTATTAGTAACAATAATTATAAAATCACACTACAAAAACCTTTAGGCTAGGGTTATAATCTATAAAGTAGGTAATGCTTTGAAGACTCCATTCAATTTAGTCGCTTAGGTAAATTTTAGCATATAGTGTCATGCTACTTTTTTTTTTTTATTGTGATGTCTCTATCCACACTAGCCTTCATGATAGAGAAATTAATAGTGATGTTCCTCTATGAACTGAATTTAGAAGCTGTACATCCTCTTTCAGTCACTGTTTTCATATTCCAAATTTAACGCCAGTCTACAGAATACAATTCTATAGAATTATGTAAATAGATGACAATGATAAAAGACAGTTCACTTGTGTTATAATGAATTTGCCGGTTTATGAGCTGAATGGAGCACATTTTACATCTACATAATCTTTTTTTCAATATTACGATACTTATTTTTAGCACACAAAAATCTCTGCTTGGTCTGAGTAGCAGTAAGCTTCCTGGTTAACGAACTGTGTCAAATGGAAGAAAATTAACAAGCTTCTTAAATTTGACACAGTTGCCAGAAAACACAGTGTTGGCACCCTTTTCTTTGTCTTCATAGATGAGTACTTCCGAAAAATTAGAAAGGTGATATTTTATGTAGAACAACAATGAGATGATAACATGTTCTCTGCTCTACAAACCTTCCTAATTGTGAACAATGTTGTGATAACTGGCATTATATGTCCTCTAGTTCATCTCATCATGGTGGCTGTACAAACATGATTCATAGCTTGAAATGATTTATAATTTAATGAAAAATATCTGTTCATCATAAAACCAGATTTCTCAAGTGCCAGCTAATGTCAGCACTACATAACAGTATGTTTCTAACATTTTTCCCTGCAGCCGTTTTTGTAAAAAAAAATGCACTTTTATTATATGCTAATGCGACTCTAGGTGCTATGTGGGTGTAAAATCAGCACCTAGAGGCTCCGTCTACTCACGCTTTATCCCGCCCAGGACCCCTGTTCTGCCCGCCCAGCTCCTCTTGATTGATGGCACGGTCCACCGCATCGTTGACGAAATCCCGCGCCTGCGCCGTTCACTTCTGTCTTCCTGATGGCGGCTTCCTCACTGTGACGCACCAGGAGCGCATCATTCAGTCACTGCGCCTGCGCCGAAGACAAAAGTGAACCTCAAAAGCAGCTACATGCAAGCAAATACTTTCACCTCCCCCTTCCATTTTCACAGAAATCCTTTTTTTGTGAGGTTCAATATAATTACTTAAGAACTCCAACAAAAATTGTATTCTCTGACTTGCTAAAAGGGTACATGATGTAAACTGTACTGAATGTAATCTACTTACCAGTGACTGTATTTGTAGTTATACCTCCCTTATGCTTCTCAACTGTGTCATGTGACCAACAATCAGACTCTCCAAATGACACAGCATTTTATGTGTGGCTTCCTGTCCTGTGTCAGTTGGAGATCATAGAGTTGGTGACTAGAGTTGAGCGGACACCTGGATGTTCGGGTTCGACGGGTTCGGCCGAACTTCACAAAAAATTTGAGTTCGGCACCCGAACTTGACCCCAAACCCCATTGAAGTCAATGGGGACCCGAACTTTGGAGCACTAAAATGGCTGTAAAAAAGTCATGGAAAGGGCTAGAGGGCTGCAAATGGCAGCAAAATGTGGTTAAAAGCATGGCAAGTGCTCTGCAAACAAATGTGGATAGGGAAATGACTTCAAATAACATAAAATACATAAAAATAAAACATAATAATCTTGATCTAGGAGGAGGAGGTCCATATGGAGTAGGAGGTTGAGGAGGCGGTGGATGTGGCAGTGTAGGTGGAAGCGGCGGTGGAGGAGGAGGAGGTAGCCAACAGTGGTTTTTGTTTTTTATTTTATTTTATAATTTTTTTGTTTCAATTTGGGTAGACCCCAAAACATTGGGAAATATAAAAAATAAAACAAAGAGAAAGTGCGCTGGAGTACAACAATGGCTGGGTGAGGCTGGTATACATGTCTATTCTTCACAAGGTACGGACAAGTCCTGTGGGATCCCTGCCTGGTTCATTTTAATGAACGTGAGCTTGTCCACATTGGCTGTGGACAAGCGACTGCGCTTCTCTTTGATAACCCCCTCCTGCCGTGCTAAACAACAGTTCAGACAATACTCTGACTGTAGGGCAGGCCAGCACCTCCAAGGCGTAAAGGGCAAGCTCAGGCCATGTGCCCAATTTGGAGACCCAGAAGTTGAAGGGGGCAGACCCATCACTCAGTACGTGTAGTCATGTGCACACATACTGCTCCACCATGTTGCTGAAATGCTTCCTCCTGCTAAGACGTTCCATATCAGCTGGCGGTGCTTGTTGTTGTGGCGTGCTGAAAAAGCTTTTCTAAATTTCGGCCATGCTAACCCTGCCTTCTAAGGTGCTGGTGGTGCCCCAGCTGCGTTGGCGACCTCTTCCTCCTCCTCTACCTTCGCCTTGTGCTTCCACTGTGCCCCCGCTGTAAGGTGGGAATGCTATCAGCAGCGCGTCTACCAGCATGCGCTTGTACTCGCACATCTTACGATCACTCTCCAGTGACGGAATTAAGGACGGTACGTTGTAACGGGGATTCAGCATCGTAGCCACCCAGTAATCAGCGCAAGTTAGAATGTGGCCAACTTGGCGGTCGTTGCGGAGACACTGCAGCATGTAATCGCTCATGTGTGCCAGGCTGCCCAGAGGCAACGACAAGCTGTCCTCTGTGGGAGGTGTATCGTCTGTGTCCTCTGTATCTCCCCAGCCACGCACCAGTGATGGCCATGAGCTGGTTTGGGTGCCACCCTGCTGTGAACACGGTTCCTACTCCTCCATCTCAGCATCCTCATCCTCCAACCCTTATCCTCCAGAACTGTGCCCTTGCTGGACAATTGTTTAACTGGCGTATGTGGGTGCAGGAACCCACCCTAGGAGCCACTTGTGAATGACTGGCCTGAAATCCTTGTAAATGATCCATCTTCCTCCTGTGCCGCATCCTCTTCCATCATCGCCCGAAGCGTTTTTTCAAGGAGGCATAGAAGTGGGGTAGTAATGCTGAGAACGGCATCATCGGCACTGGCCATGTTGGTGGAGTACTCGAAACAGCGCAACAAGGCACACAGGTCTAGCATGAAGGCCCACTCATTGGTGGTAAAGTGGTGCTGTTCCGCAGAGCGACTTACCCGTGCGTGCTGCAGCTGAAACTCCACTATCGGCTGCTGCTGCTCGCACAGTCTGGCCAGCATGTGCAAGGTGGAGTTCCACCTTGTGGGCAAGTCGCATATGAGGCGGTGAGCGGGAAGGCTGAAGTTACGCTGCAGCGCTGACAGGTGAGCAGCAGCAGGATGAGAACTCCGAAAGCGCGCACAGACGGCCTGCACTGTCTGCAGCAGCTCTGACATATTGGGGTAATTTTTCAGGAAACTCTGCACCACCAAATTCAGCACATGCGCCAGGCAAGGGATATGCATTAAACCGGCTAGGCCCAGAGCTGCTACGAGATTTTGCCCATTATCGCACACCACCAGGCCGGTCTTGAGGCTCACTGGCACCAACCACTCATCGGTCTGTTGTTCCATGCCCGTCCACAGCTCCTCCGCGGTGTGGGGTTTGTCCCCCAAACAGAAAAGTTTTAAAACTGTCTGTTGTAATTTACCCTGGCTGTAATGAAGTTAATGGTGAAGGTGTTACGCTGACCGGATGAGGAGGCGGTAGAGGATGAGGAAGCGGAGTAGGAGGAGGAAGAAACAGGAGGCAAAGAGAAGGGCCCTGCAATCCTCGGTCGTGGAAGGACATGCGCTATCCGCTCATTCTTTGCGTTCATTAACCAAACTAACAAATGGTTTATGTCAGGCAACTATGTAATTGCTAATGGTCAACAATTAAGTTCACTGACAGTAAGGCAGTGCCGGTGTCATAAGGGGAAAAATTTCTTGAGGTCACACAATAGTGTGACAGGCGAATTTTATACAATTACTTCACGGTCACAAAAAAATGTTCATTTGTCAACCAACAATATAACTGTAGTATTTTAAGCTTGTATTTGACTCTCAGAAATGCAGCAAAGGCCGCAAATGTAGTGTCTTGCACAAAATAGGTGTTTTTTTCAAGCCAGAATATAAAAGCAGTATCTAACGCTTGTATTAGACGGTCAGAAATGTAGAAAAGGCCCCAATTGTAGTGTCTTGCACAAAATGGGTGTTTTTTTTTTTAACCCAGAATATAACTGCAGTATTTAAAGCTTGTATTTGACTCTCAGAAATGCAGCAAAGGCCGCAAATGTAGTGTCTTGCACAAAATATGTGTTTTTTTCAAACCAGAATATAAAAGCAGTATCTAACGCTTGTATTGGACTGTCAGAAATGCAGAACAGGCCCCAATTGTAGTGTCTTGCACAAAATGAGTGGGTTTTTTTTAACCGAGAATATAACTGCAGTATTTAAGTCTTGTATTGGACTCTCAGAAATTCAGCAAAGGCCCAAAATATAGTGTCTTGCACAAAATGGGTGTATTTTTAAACCCAGAATATAACTGCACTATTTAAAGCTTGTATTGGATTCTCAGAAATGCAGCAAAGGCCCCAAATGTAGTGTCTTGCACAAAATGGGTGTATTTTTAAAACCAGAATATAACAGCAGTATTTAACGCTTTTATTGGACTCTCAGAAATGCAGCAAAGGCCGCAAATGTAGTGTCTTGCACAAAATGGGTGTTTTTTTAAACCCAGAATATTACTGCAGTATTTAAAGCTTGTATTGGACTCTCAGAAATGCAGCAAACGCCGCAAATATAGTATCTTACACAAAATGGGTGTATTTTTAAACCCAGAATATAACTGCACTATTTAAAGCTTGTATTGGATTCTCAGAAATGCAGCAAAGGCCCCAAATGTAGTGTCTTGCACAAAATGGGTGTTTTTTTAAACCCAGAATATTACTGCAGCATTTATAGCTTGTATTTGACTGTCACAAATGCAGCAAAGGCCCCAAATGTGGTGTCTTGCACAAAATGGGTGTCTTTTTAAACCCAGAAAATAACTGCAGTATTTAAAGCTTGTATTTGACTGTCACAAATGCAGAAAAGGCCCAAAATGTAGGGTCTTGCACAAAATGGGTGTTTTTTTTAAACCCAGAATATAACAGCAGTATTTAGCGGTTGTATTGTACTCTCAGAAATGCAGCAAAGGCCGCAAATGAAGTTTCTTGCACAAAATGGGTGTTTTTTTTTAAAACCACAATATAACAGCAGTATTTATAGCTTGTATTGGACTCTCAGAAATGCAGCAAAGGCCACAAATGTAGTGTCTTGCACAAAATGGGTGTATTTTTAAACCCAGAACATAACTGCAGTATTTAAAGCTTGTATTTGACTGTCACAAATTCAGCAAAAGCCCGAAATGTAGTGTCTTGCACAAATTGGGTGTTTTTTTTAAACCCAGAATATAACTGCAGTATTTAAAGCTTGTATTTGACTGACACAAATGCAGTAAAGGCCGCAAATGTAGTGTCTTGAACAAAATGGGTGTTTTTTTAAACCCAGAATATAACTGCAGTATTTAAACCTTGTATTTGACTGTCACAAATGCAGCAAAGGCCCAAAATGTAGGGTCTTGCACAAAATGGGTGTTTTTTTTAAACCAGAATATAACTGCGGTATTTAACACTTGTATTGGACTGTCACAAATGCAGTGCAGGGAGCAAATGTACTTTTTTGCAAAAAACTAAATAATTTGTCCCCACAGAATCTAACAGATGGATTTACTTAGATTGTTCTTTACAGAAAAAAATGTGAATATGTCACTCCCTGGGTCCCTGAACTCACAGAATGATTCCCTATATTATTTTGCCTTTTACTGGCACATATGCAGTGCAGGTGCCCTTAAAAAATGGGTGTATGTTGCCCACTGAACTAAAAAAACTGGGTAAAATTATTGTCCCTGGCACATATGCTGTGCTGGTGCACTGAACTTGCACAAAATGGCTGCCGACGCCCACCTAACTAACACACGGATAAAAGTAATTTTTCTGTGTCACTGGGCTCAGGGCAGGGTAAAAAAATGTTGCACTGCACCCTCAAAACACAATCGCTGTAGATCGCAGAGTTAACAAGTTCTGATAACAGATTCTTCTTTCCTATTCTTTCCCTCACAGCAGCAGCATCCTATACCTACACTAGTAAGAGCAGAGTGACGTGCAGCGCTACGTGACTCCAGCTTATATAGAGGCTGGGTCACATGCTGCACTGGCCAATCACAGCCATGGCTTCTAAGGGCACAAGAACTAAACGCTTGTTGATTGGCTGCTCTGCAGCCTTTCAAAAAGCGCCATTAAATCGAGCACCGAACTCGAACCCGAACTTTTACTGAAAAATTAGCTCGTTTGCGGTTCGCCGAACAAGCGAACATATGACGATGTCCGCCGCCGCCATATTCTTTTTCATTGCCGATCTTTGACCCATGACACATCCATCAAGGGTGGCCAGGATAGCCAATTGAGACGTTTCAGGACATGGTCACACCCCCTACCCTATAAATAAACCCGATCTGGCAGCCATTTTACATTGTGTTTTTTGCCAATGTAGGGAGAGGTTGTGCGTGGAGCAGGGACAGACTGTTAGGGACACCAAACGCTAGCTAATAGGGCCACAAAAGTCCTTTTAAGGACTGGTATAGGTGTGCTATCGATAGGTGTGACATACTGAGGGGTGTGATATACTTATAATATACTTTCTAACATGGAAAGTATATTATAGTGCATTTGTATTGTGCAGCAGTTGTGTGTGGTTCTGCGATACTGTAGCTAGATAGATGGACAAACGCTATTGGAATAACTAATTGCAACTGGTGTGATATACTTGTTGCCCTATCAAAAAAAAATGATTGAGGGGTGTGATATACCTATAATATACCTTCTAACATAGAAATAATATTATAGTGCATTTGCATTGGGCAGCAGTTGTGTGCGGTTCTGCTGAGATACCACAGCTAGATAGAGGGACAGACGCTATTGAAATAACTAATTGCAACTGGTGTGATATACCTGTTGCCCCCCCCCCAAAAAAAAAAAATGATTAAACTGATTGAGGGGTGTGATATGCCTGTAATATATCTTCTAATATAGAAAGTATATTATAGTGCATTTGTATTGTGCAGCAGTTGTGTGCGGTTCTGCTGAGATACCGCAGCTAGTTAAAGGGACAAACACTATTGGAATAACAAATTGCAACTGGTGTGATATACCTGTTTCCCCAAAAAAACTGATTAAGGGGTGCGTTTATACCTGCTTCCACAAAATACTGATTAAGGGGTTTGATACACCAGCTTCCACAAAATAATGAGTGAGGGGTGTGATACACCATTTTCCACAAAATATTGATTATGGGGTTTGATTTACCAGCTTCCAGCAAATACTCATTAAGGGGTTCTATATACCTGTTTCCACAAAATACTGATAGAGGGGATTGATATACCGGCTTCCACCAAATACTGATTAAGGTCTGCGATACACCAGCTTCCACCAAATATTAATTAAGGGGTTTGATATACCAGCTTCCAGCAAATAATTATTAAGGGGTTCTATATAACTGTTTCCACAAAATACTGATAGAGGGGATTGACATACCGGCTTCCACCAAAAAGCAGACTGCAAATGTATCTGGAGTGAGCCATCCACCATGCACGGTCACATCTTGCGCTCCAAGGAAGCCGGCACATGGCTCCGCAGTGTGGACTTTTTTTAACGTGTCAGCTGCTGACAATAGTGTTGCCATCTGCAGCCTGTGCTGTCAACCCATACGTTGCGGTAAGCCCAACACTCACCTAGGGATGACTGCTATAAGAAGGCACCTGCCCTCCCATCACTGAGCCCAGTGAGAGCAACACTGTCAGAACCCACAAAGCCACACTCCCGGCGCTCCACGTCCTGCCTCTTCTCCTCCTCCTCTCTCCTCTCATTTGTTTTTTACTCCACCTTCCTCCGTGCCGTCATCGCGTTCATCTGGCAAAAGGCAGGTCCAAATGTTCGAACGTAAAAAGTTGATGACGCCGGAATAACCCTGTTGCCCAACGGATGACCGCTGGCTTGTCGGAACTGCTAGCCCGCCAACTAATGCCATATAAACTGGTGGACTTGGAGGCCTTTAGAAAATTTGTGACCATTGGCACACCGCAATGGAAGGTCCCATTTCTCCCAGAAGGGCATCCCAGACCTATATGGCCACATTCAGTGGCAAGTGAATGTATTTCTGGCACACAGTGTCGGTGCCAAGATACATCCGACCACAGACACTTGGTCTAGCAAACACGGGCAGGGAAGGTACATAACTTTTACTGCCCACTGGGTGAACCTTCTGACGGCTGTCAAGCATGCAACCTGTGGCACCCGTGGGGATTTGTTGTTACTGCCATGGATTGCATGCAGGCCACTGGATTGCATGCAGGCCTACTCCTTCCTCAGTCTCCTCCTCAGCTGACTCCTCCTTTTCCACTGCTACCACCTCTTCCTCTGCACCCCCCAAGCTCCCCAGAACCTATTTGACGTGCCAGGTGAGACGGTGCCATGTTGTGCTGCGGCTGTTGTGCCTGGTCCGGTCCTGCACTGCTTTCAGCTCTGAGGTCACAGGCCGATCAGTGGCTAACCCTGCTCAATTTGACAGTTGGTAAAGTGGTGTGCAACAAGGGAGCAAATCTGCTAAGCATGCTGAAACAGGGCAAAATGACACACGTGCTCTGCATGGCACACTGAACTTAGTCGTGCAGTGATTCTTTGCCAAATATCCCGGGGTCCAGGATGTATTGCAGCAGGCCAGGAAAATCTCTGGCCATTTTAGATCTTACACGGCCATGGCTCGTCAGAAGTCAGATTTGTAACAGCCCAACACTCTGGAACTCTACCTTGTATATGCTTGAGAGGCTTCTCCAGCAGCAACGTGCCGTTAACGACTACCTGTACGAACTCTGCGGCAGGACAGGTTCTGGGGAGCTTGGATTCTTTTCACAGCGCCAGTGGCTGCTCATGTGCGACGCATGCAGACCTCTGCGGCCATTTGATGAGATCACCAGACTGGTCAGTCGCAGCCAGGGCGCCATCAGTGACATCGTACCTTACGCCTTCTTTCTGGTGCGTGCATTGTGTCGTGTCATTGATCAAGCCGTCGAGGAGCAGGATCTGGAAGATGAGAAAGTCGCAATGCTGAATGAATTCCCAGGGGGTGCTACTCCATCTGAGACAAGTCAGCAGGAGTCTGAAGAGGAGTCTGAGGAGGATGGTGCCTGGGTGGAGGAGGAGGAGAAAGAAGAGCAGGCTTTAAACTTTTCGGGGATCCATGGTGTTGTCCGTGGATGGGGGGAGGAGACCGATGACGACATTCTTCTGGACGATGAGCAGGAGCCAGGGCGCTCCACCGCTTCCAATTTAGTGCAAATGGGGGCATTCATGCTCCAATGTTCAAAGAGGGACTCCCCATATTAAAAGAAGGACCAGTACTGGGTGGCAACGTACTTAGACCCCCGGTACAAACACAAAATGGAAGACATGTTACCAACATCACAGAGGGCTGTCAGAATGCAGAATTCCCAGCCCTTGCTGTGAGAGATGCTGCATTCTGCTGTTGCGGGCGTTGACAGAGGAATTTCCACCCACAGAGAAACAGTTAAAGGTACCAATCCTACCGCGCATGCAAGAAGAGACCGGTTTGAAGATGTGTTTGTCACTTTGGATATGAGATCATTCTTGCAGACAACCCATCGACAGCCACCCTCCGTATCCAGCCTCAGGGAACGCCTAGACCGACAGGTGTCCGACTACATCGGGTTAACTGCCGATGTGGACGCTCTGAGAAGTGAGAAACCCCTGGACTACTGGGTGTGCAGGCTTGACCTGTGGCCAGAGCTGGCACAATTTTCCATGGAACTCTTGGCTCACTCCTCGTCTAGTGTCCTGTCCAAAAGGACGTTCAGTGCAGCAAGGGGGGGGGATCGTGACCGATAAGCGCACTCGCCTAGCTCACGACAGTGTGGACAACCTCACATTTTGAAAAATTAATGAGGCATGGATCTTGGAGGAATTCAACACCTGTGACGACCACGTTTAATTGAATTTCCTCATGCCATCCCACACATATCTGCTACCATGCGGAACAAAGAATGGTCCCTGTCTTATGTAAATATAGCGGCAAAAAATGATTTCTCTGTCCGGTGAATGTCTAATGTTTGGGGCCTGTACTCCAGTGGCCTGCAGTTACATAGTTATCTAGTTACATAGTTAATACAGTTGAAAAAAGACATACGTCCATTGAGTTCAACCAAGGGTTAGGTGGGGATGCGAATCCCAAAAGGAATTGAGACTCCGATTTTTACACGTTTTCATAAGCATTAATGTTTTTTACTTTTAAGAATTTGTCTAAACCCTTTTTGAAACTGTCTACTGTTCCTGCTGTGACCACGTCCTGAGGAAGTCTATTCTACAGCTTCACAGTTCTTACAGTAAAGAAGCTTTGACGCTTCCGGAGACTGAACTTTTTCCTCTCCAATCGGAGGCAGTGCCCCCTTGTCTTTTGAGCACATTTTACATGGAACAGCTTTTCAACGTATTTTTTGTATGGCCCATTTATATATTTGTATAGGTTAATCATGTACCCCCTTAGACGTCTCTTCTCAAGACTAAATAAATTCAATTATTTTAATCTTTCTTCATAACTAAAACCCTCTATTGCCCTTATCAGTTTAGTCGCTCTTTTCTTTACTTTTTCCAGCTGCAGTGCGTCCTTTCTATGTACTGGTGCCCAGAAACGAACTGCATATTCCAGATGAGGCCGCACTAACGCTTTGTAAAGTGGTAATATTACATACCTGCCCTGCGATTCCATGCCTCGTTTAATTCATGACAATATCCTGGTGGCCTTAATTTAATCTGTAATTTAATCTATCATCCACAAGGACACCCAAATCCTTCTCTATAAATTACTCTCCCAGTGCTACATCACCTAGGACATATGAAGCACAGAGATTATTACTACCAAGATGCATAACTTTACATTTGTCCACATTGAACCTCATTTGCCAAGTTGATGCCCAATCATTTAGAGTGTTCAAGTCAGCATGTAGTTTATGGACATCTTCCATAGACTGTACAGTTCTACACAGATTAGTGTCATCTGCAAAAATAGATATGGTGCTATTAATCCCCTCCTCAATATCATTAATAAAAAATAATAATAATAATAATAAAGGGCCCAGCACTGAACCTTGCAGTACACCACTTATAACCTGGGACCATTCTGAATAGGAATCATTGACCACAACTCTCTGGACACGGTCTTTCAGCCAGTTTTCAATCCAATTACAAACTATACTTTCCAAGCCTATAGGTCTATAATTACCTGTGGAGGACCTTGATCCTTTTGGGAATATGGGCACCACGTTTGCCTTGCGCCAATCACTTGGCACTGTACCAGTACCTAGAGAATCTTTAAAAATTATAAACAGGGGCACAGCAATGATTGAACTGAGCTCTTTAACCCCTTAAGGACTCAGCCCTATTTCACCTTAAGGACCTGGCCATTTTTTGCAAATCTGACCAGTGTCACTTTAAGTGCTGATAACTTTAAAACGCTTTGACTTATCCAGGCCATTCTGAGATTGTTTTTTCATCACATATTTTAGTTCAAGACACTGGTAAAATGAATTGCAATTTTCAAAGTTTCAATTTCTCTACTTCTATAATACATAATTCACAGTAATGGTTTGATTACAAAATATTGTAGGAGTATATTTACTGTTTCACTGGTTTATTTTCCTACTAAAACTTAGCTTTTATAATTTTTCTATTAAAAATAGGTCCTACATATATATAATATTGGTAGGCTGCGTATGATGCATCAGGCTGTAATAGACTGTATATACAGATACGTATGCAAGGTACTATACACTGGGTGAGGATACAGTTTGATTATCTTTGTAACTCACGGTTGGTTGAGTAAGGAATAGACGGTCCTTCTTTCCGAGTATCCAGGCAAGTGGATGGCTCTATACGGTCTCCAGAGGCGGCTTGATGTGCTGGAAAGTAACATCAGTTGTTGTTAGGTACCATACACTCTGGGTACTGGGACACTAGGACAGGAGAAATATCCCTATACAACTAGTGTGGCCCTGCCTGAAAGCGGAGAGGTCTCCCGCCTAGATGCGAGAGAATACATAGTACAGTCGTGGCCAAAGGTTTTGAGAATTACATAAATATTGGAAATTGGAAAAGTTGCTGCTTAAGTTTTTATAATAGCAATTTGCATATACTCCAGAATGTTATGAAGAGTGATCAGATGAATTGCATAGTCCGTCTTTGCCATGAAAATTAACTTAATCCCCAAAAAACCTTTCCACTGCATTTCATTGCTGTCATTAAAGGACCTGCTGAGATCATTTCAGTAATCGTCTTGTTAACTCAGGTGAGAATTTTGACGAGCACAAGACTGGAGATCATTATGTCAGGCTGATTGGGTTAAAATGGCAGACTTGACATGTTAAAAGGAGGGTGATGCTTGAAATCATTGTTCTTCCATTGTTAACCATGGTGACCTGCAAAGAAACGCGTGCAGCCATCATTGTGTTGCATAAAAATGGCTTCACAGGCAAGGATATTGTGGCTACTAAGATTGCACCTCAATCAACAATTTATAGGATCATCAAGAACTTCAAGGAAAGAAGTTCAATTCTTGTTAAGAAGGCTTCAGGGCATCCAAGAAAGTCCAGCAAGCGCCAGGATCGTCTCCTAAAGAGGATTCAGCTGCGGGATCGGAGTGCCACCAGTGCAGAGCTTGCTCAGGAATGGCAGCAGGCAGGTGTGAGCGCATCTGCACGCACACTGAGGCGAAGACTTTTGGAAGATGGCCTGGTGTCAAGAAGGGCAGCAAAGAAGCCACTTCTCTCCAAAAAAAAACATCAGGGACAGATTGATCTTCTGCAGAAAGTATGGTGAATGGACTGCTGAGGACTGGGGCAAAGTCATATTCTCCGATGAAGCCTCTTTCCGATTTTTTGGGACATCTGGAAAAAGGCTTGTCCGGAGAAGAAAAGGTGAGCGCTACCATCAGTCCTGTGTCATGCCAACAGTAAAGCATCCTGAGACCATTCATGTGTGGGGTTGCTTCTCATCCAAGGGAGTGGGCTCACGCACAATTTTGCCCAAAAACACAGCCATAAATAAAGAATGGTACCAAAACACCTTCCAACAGCAACTTCTTCCAACAATCCAACAACAGTTTGGTAAAGAACAATGCATTTTCCAGCACGATGGAGCACCGTGCCATAAGGCAAAAGTGATAACTAAGTGGCTCGGGGACCAAAACGTGGACATTTTGGGTCCATGGCCTGGAAACTCCCCAGATTTTAATCCCATTGAGAACTTGTGGTCAATCCTCAAGAGGCGGGTGGACAAACAAAAATGCACTAATTCGGACAAACTCCAAGAAGTGATTATGAAAGAATGGGTTGCTATCAGTCAGGAATTGGCCCAGAAGTTGATTGAGAGCATGCCCAGTCGAATTGCAGAGGTCCTGAAAAAGAAGGGCCAACACTGCAAATACTGACTGCAAATGGCATAAATGTCATGTAATTGTCGATAAAAGCCTTTGAAACGTATGAAGTGCATGTAATTATATTTCACTACATCACAGAAACAACTGAAACAAAGATCTAAAAGCAGTTTAGCAGCAAACTTTGTGAAAACTAATATTTGTGTCATTCTCAAAACTTTTGGCCACAAAAATAGACATTACTTTACATTCCCCATATGTCTACTTCATGTTTGGATCATTTTGGGAAAGATATTTATTTTTTGGGGATTTTACAAGGCTTAGAAGTTTAGAAGCAAATCTTGAAATTTTTCAGAAATTTTCAAAAACCCAATTTTTAGGGACCAGTTCAGGTCTGAAGTCACTTTGCGAGGCTTACATAATAGAAACCACCCAAAAATGTCCCCATTATAGAAACTACACCCCTCAAGGTATTCAAAACTGATTTTACAAACGTCGTTAACCCTTTAGGTGTTCCTCAAGAATTAATGGAAAATAGAGATACAATTTCAAAATTTCACTTTTTTGCCAGATTTTCCATTTTAATATTTTTTTTCCAGTTACAAAGCAAGGGTTAACAGCCAAACCAAACTCAATATTTATGGCCCTGATTCTGTAGTTTACAGAAACACCCCATATGTAGTCATAAACCGCTGTACGGGCACACGGCAGGGCACAGAAGGAAAGGAATGCCATACGGTTTTTGGAAGGCAGGTTTTGCTGGACTGTTTTTTTTTACACCATGTCCCATTTGAAGCCCCCCTGATGCACCCCTAGAGTAGTTTTGAGAATTACATAAATATTGGAAATTGGAAAAGTTGCTGCTTAAGTTTTTATAATAGCAATTTGCATATACTCCAGAATGTTATGAAGAGTGATCAGATGAATTGCATAGTCCTTCTTTGCCATGAAAATTAACTTAATCCCCAAAAAACCTTTCCACTGCATTTCATTGCTGTCATTAAAGGACCTGCTGAGATCATTTCAGTAATCGTCTTGTTAACTCAGGTGAGAATTTTGACGAGCACAAGACTGGAGATCATTATGTCAGGCTGATTGGGTTAAAATGGCAGACTTGACATGTTAAAAGGAGGGTGATGCTTGAAATCATTGTTCTTCCATTGTTAACCATGGTGACCTGCAAAGAAACGCGTGCAGCCATCATTGTGTTGCATAAAAATGGCTTCACAGGCAAGGATATTGTGGCTACTAAGATTGCACCTCAATCAACAATTTATAGGATCATCAAGAACTTCAAGGAAAGAAGTTCAATTCTTGTTAAGAAGGCTTCAGGGCATCCAAGAAAGTCCAGCAAGCGCCAGGATCGTCTCCTAAAGAGGATTCAGCTGCGGGATCGGAGTGCCACCAGTGCAGAGCTTGCTCAGGAATGGCAGCAGGCAGGTGTGAGCGCATCTGCACGCACACTGAGGCGAAGACTTTTGGAAGATGGCCTGGTGTCAAGAAGGGCAGCAAAGAAGCCACTTCTCTCCAAAAAAAAACATCAGGGACAGATTGATCTTCTGCAGAAAGTATGGTGAATGGACTGCTGAGGACTGGGGCAAAGTCATATTCTCCGATGAAGCCTCTTTCCGATTTTTTGGGACATCTGGAAAAAGGCTTGTCCGGAGAAGAAAAGGTGAGCGCTACCATCAGTCCTGTGTCATGCCAACAGTAAAGCATCCTGAGACCATTCATGTGTGGGGTTGCTTCTCATCCAAGGGAGTGGGCTCACGCACAATTTTGCCCAAAAACACAGCCATAAATAAAGAATGGTACCAAAACACCTTCCAACAGCAACTTCTTCCAACAATCCAACAACAGTTTGGTAAAGAACAATGCATTTTCCAGCACGATGGAGCACCGTGCCATAAGGCAAAAGTGATAACTAAGTGGCTCGGGGACCAAAACGTGGACATTTTGGGTCCATGGCCTGGAAACTCCCCAGATTTTAATCCCATTGAGAACTTGTGGTCAATCCTCAAGAGGCGGGTGGACAAACAAAAATGCACTAATTCGGACAAACTCCAAGAAGTGATTATGAAAGAATGGGTTGCTATCAGTCAGGAATTGGCCCAGAAGTTGATTGAGAGCATGCCCAGTCGAATTGCAGAGGTCCTGAAAAAGAAGGGCCAACACTGCAAATACTGACTGCAAATGGCATAAATGTCATGTAATTGTCGATAAAAGCCTTTGAAACGTATGAAGTGCATGTAATTATATTTCACTACATCACAGAAACAACTGAAACAAAGATCTAAAAGCAGTTTAGCAGCAAACTTTGTGAAAACTAATATTTGTGTCATTCTCAAAACTTTTGGCCACAAAAATAGTCATTACTTTACATTCCCCATATGTCTACTTCATGTTTGGATCATTTTGGGAAAGATATTTATTTTTTGGGGATTTTACAAGGCTTAGAAGTTTAGAAGCAAATCTTGAAATTTTTCAGAAATTTTCAAAAACCCAATTTTTAGGGACCAGTTCAGGTCTGAAGTCACTTTGCGAGGCTTACATAATAGAAACCACCCAAAAATGTCCCCATTATAGAAACTACACCCCTCAAGGTATTCAAAACTGATTTTACAAACGTCGTTAACCCTTTAGGTGTTCCTCAAGAATTAATGGAAAATAGAGATACAATTTCAAAATTTCACTTTTTTGCCAGATTTTCCATTTTAATATTTTTTTTCCAGTTACAAAGCAAGGGTTAACAGCCAAACCAAACTCAATATTTATGGCCCTGATTCTGTAGTTTACAGAAACACCCCATATGTAGTCATAAACCGCTGTACGGGCACACGGCAGGGCACAGAAGGAAAGGAATGCCATACGGTTTTTGGAAGGCAGGTTTTGCTGGACTGTTTTTTTTTTACACCATGTCCCATTTGAAGCCCCCCTGATGCACCCCTAGAGTAGAAACTCCATAAAAGTGACCCTATCTAACAAACGACACCCCTCAAGGTATTCAAAACATATTTTACAAACGTCGTTAACCCTTTAGGTGTTCCACAAGAGTTATTGGCAAATGGAGATGAAATTTCTGAATTAAAATTTTTGGGCAAATTTTTCATTTTAATCAATTTTTCCCAGTAACAAAGCAAGGGTTAACAGGTTTTGCTGGACTGTTTTTTTTGACACCATATCCCATTTGAAGCCCCCCTGATGCACCCCTAGAGTAGAAACTCCAAAAAAGTGGCCCCATTTTAGAAACTACGGGATAGGGTGGCAGTATTGTTAGTACTAGTTTAGGGTAAATATGATTTTTTTGGGTTTTCGGTTTTCTGTGAAAAATGAGTAAAAAATAAGTCAAAAGTATTGTGTTGGTGCCCCTTGCTGAGGGGATATCCCATGTTTGGCTGTTCATCAGCACTGGGGTGTCCCCTTGGTGATGGGCATCTCCACACATCACCATCGTAGAAGCTACTCCAAAATTTATAAACCATTTTTACAAATTTTATCATTTTATGTCAATTTTATTCTGTACGTAGGAAGATCTGCAACCAGTATAGTGTATGTGCTCATATAGATTTTACTGACATTAAGTGCAATATATTCATATTTAATTGTTTATCTTAAAAACTAAAAGTGGGAATATGTTTTTAATTTATTGGTTGATATTAATATGTTATTGTGCAATTATGCCCGAAAAAACGCATGTATGCAAAAAAAACGCATCGAAAACGCACTATTACCGCAATGCGATTTTTTGACAGAAAAGAGGTGGTGAATTAGCGCTGACCCACCCATGTGCTGCACATTCTGTTTGATTTGCTGGGTTCCGCCCCAGCAATCAACAGACAGGTACATAAGGTCTTGGACTCTTGAATATGGACATACCCACTGAGGAAGAAATAGGGATCTATTTCGAAACGCGTCTGGAATCGATGGGATATTCATAAAGAGTCCGAAATTTGAAGCATGGCCATGCAATATTGAAAGAGACCTTGGAAATTATCATCCGAAACGAATGCAAACAAACTTTCTGGTGATCGATTTCACTAACGGCTGGTGACTGACAAAAATTAATGATCCAAAAGATCGAAGCTTCATTACAACTTTAACCACGATTGATAGAGTCTGTATCATCTGAAAAGAAAAAGAAACAGCTCACCTCGTGAAAATCGAAGCGATCATATGGAGATCTGATTTTAGGATGTCAGTTAAGTAACTATACTTTGCCACCGGTATTTGATTAAACCGACACCGAGGTAAGCGCTCTTACACGTGGGACGCCACAGAACTGCGCAATAAGTGAGTATCCTACTCAATATAGTCAAAGACTGCTTGCTATTGATTTTCTCCTTTGGATTTTTTGTCTTTCGATTTTTTCTCTAGATTTTTTTCTATCTACTTAATCGTAGAATCATGGGACATTAACTATCTACCAACTGCATTGTATGGACTTTACAAGTTAATTCAACCATTATCTTATACCCCACTATTGTGTGTATTATATGTTTTTATATGTATTTTATGTTTTATTAAATTGCACTATTTACAAAACTATACTGCTCAGCGTGAACCCATATGTTTGAATGCCAGTCCAATATTACTTAGATTGTTACATATGATTTTTGGTTGCTCTATATTACAAAAAAAATCATGTTTTAGTGTTTACATAGTCTGAGAGCCATAATTTTTTCAGTTTTTGGGCGATTACCTTGGGTGGGGTATGATTTATGCGGGATGAGATGATGGTTTTATTGGAACTATTTTGGGGTGCGTGTCACTTTTTGATCGCTTGCTATTACACTTTTTGTGATGTAAGGGGACAAAAAATGGTTTATTTAGCAGTTCTTATTTTTTTTTTTTTTTACGGTGTTCATCTGAGGGGTTAGGTAATGAGATATTTTTATAGAGCCGGTCGATACGGACGCGGCGATACCTAATATGTATACTTTTATTTATTTATGTACGTTTTAAACAATAATATAATTTTTGAAACAAAAAAAAATATCATGTTTTAGTGTCTCCATATTCTGAGAGCCATAGTTTTTTCAGTTTTTGGGCGATTATCTTAGGTAGGGTCTTATTTTTTTGCGGGATGAGATGACTGTTTGATTGGCACTATTTTGGGGTGCATATGACTTTTTGATCGCTTGCTATTACACTTTTTGTGATGTAAGGTGACAAAAAATGGTTTATTTTTTATTTTTTACGGTGTTCATCTGAGGGGTTAGGTCATGTGATATTTTTATAGAGTCGGTCGATACGGACGCGGCGATACCTAATATGTATAATTTTTTTTTTATTTATGTAAGTTTTACACAATAACAGCTTTTTAAAAACCAAAAAAATGATGTTTTAGTGTCTCCATATTCTGAGCTACAGTTTTTTTTATTTTTTGGGCGATTGTTTCAGGTAGGGGCTCATGTTTTGCGGGATGAGGTGACGGTTAGATTGGTACTATTTTGGTGGGCAAACGCCTTTCTGATCGCTTGCTGTTGTACTTTTTGTGATGTAAGGTGGCAAAAAAAATTGTTTATTTAGCACAGTTTTTATTTTTTATTTTTTACGGTGTTTATTTGAGGGGTTAGGCCATGTGATATGTTTATAAAGCCGGTCGATACGGAGGCGGCAATACCTAATATGTATACTCTCCCCCCCCCCCCCCCCTATTTTTTACCAATTTTTTTTTACTTTATTTGAGGAAAATGACATGTTTGTTTATTTTTACTTCAAACTTAAAATTTTTTTGGGGGGAAAACTTTATTTTTTCAACTTTTTCTTTCACTTTATTTTTTGTTCCACTTTGGGACTTGAACTTTTGGGGGTCTAATCCTTTACAATGCATTCCAATACTTCTGTATTGGAATGTATTGGCTGTATGAGTAATACTGTGTGTATTACTCATACAGTTTCCAGCCTGTGAGATCCAGGGGGCTGGATCTCACAAGCTCGTCACTGGAAGGCAGTGCGATGCCTTCCTTAGGCATCGTGCTGCCTTCCATGCCATCGGGTCCCCCCTACAGCCGCATGGGGACCCGATGGCACCGCCACACGCCGCCGCAAACCGCAGGTCTGAATTGACCTGCGGTTTGCGGTGATCGCCAACACGGGGGGGGGGGGGGTCACTGGACCCCCCCCCCCGGCATTGTGACAGGATGCCCGCTGAATGATTTCAGTGGACATCCTGTTCCTATTAACCCCCGTCCGTACCGGTAAGTCATAAGTCCTTAAGGGGTTAAACACTCTTGGGTGTAATCCATCTGCACCCGGAGCCTTGTTCACATTTACCCTATTTAACTTCTCTTGGACCATATTTACAGTTAGCCAATTGAGTATATCACTGGATGTACTAACAGCCCCAGTGCCACAGATATCAGCGTCTTTCTCTTCTTTTGTATGTATATACAGAGCTAAAAAAAAACATTAGAAACTCCGCCTTTTCTTTATCTTCAGTGACTACCCCCTTTTGACATTATTTTGTGGACCTACCTGCTCAGACCTAGGTTTTTTAGTATTTATATATTTAAAGATTTTTTGGGGATTTGTTTTGCTATCTTTTGCTAGCTGCTGTTCGTTTTGTATTTTTGCTAATTGTATCTCCTTTTTACAGATTTTATTAAGCCCTTTGCAATCTTCAAACGCTACAGCTGACCCCTCAGATTTGTGTTTTTCGAATGCTCTCTTTTTGTCTTTTATTTCCATTTTTACAGTAGCTGTAAGCTATGGGGGGTTTAATTTTAGCCGTTTATACTTGTTACATAAAGGGATTAATTTTTTACAGCAATTACTCAATGTGCATTTGCAGCTCTCCCATTTATCCTCAGTCTAATATACCACCAGCCACATAATCATTTGATCTTTTCTTTATGGTGAATGCCTAATTGTTGGGGCCTCGGAGGAATTCAACACCTGTGACGACCACGAGTTTTCGAATTTCACCTATTATCATTTGGGGTTTATTCAAGAGGGGGGATTTTGTTAGCCATGTTTTTAATCCAATTTTATATTTTTAGTTTTTTTTAAACATATGTATTTGACATGTATTTGTACTGGCCTGCAGTAAAATTGATATCCAGTGACGGTCTAATATACTGTACCTCCAGCCACATAATCACTTGATGTTTTCTGTCCGGTGAATGCCTAATGTTAGGGGCCTGTACTCCACTACCTTGTTCTTTTCTGCATAATTTTTGTGGCCTGTAAATTAACTGACCATCAGTAAAATTGTTATACGGTGGCTGCCTAATGTACCTCCAGCCACATAATCACTTGTTCTTTTCTGTATGGTGAATGTCTAATGTTTGGGGCCTGTACTCCACTGGCCTGCAGTAAAATCGATATGCCTTGACCATCTAATATGCCTGCAGTCACATAACCACTTGTTCTTTTCTGTACGTTGAATACATAGTTTTTAGGGCCTATACTCCACTGGCCTGCAGTAAAATCTTTATCCAATGACCATCTAATCTACCTCCAGCCACATAATCACTTGATGTTTTCTGTTTGATGAATGCATAATTTTTGGGGCCTGTAATCTAACTGGCCAACAGTAAAATTGTTATACGGTGACCGCCTAATGTACCTCCAGCCACATAATCACTTGTTCATTTCTGTACGGTGAATGCATAATTTTTGGGGCCTGTTCTCCACTGGCCTGCAGTAAAATTGTTATCCAATGACCGTCTAATACACCGCCAGCCACATAATCACTTGATGTTTTCTGTCCGGTAAATGCCTAATGTTTGGGGCCTGTACTCCACTGGCCTGCAGTAAAATTGTTATCCATTGACTGTCTAATTGTCACGGCTGAGGATGGGGGAAACCCTCAGCCGTGTGCCGAAGGATGATGGTCGCTGCTTGACCAGGACAAACAGGATTAGGGAGCAGGTCACCTCCTACAGCGTCCCTAACCTGACCCTAACTCCTACCTGCATGGGCCGACCTTGAAGGTAGGAGGACCCATGCGCAGGAACCTCGGATCCCTACTCGCCCTCCGCCGGTCCCTAGGCTAGGAGTCAGAGTAAGACATCCTGTTCCTTCTGGATCCGGAGGAACAGGAGTCTCACTGGCCAAGCTGCAAGCAAGGGGAAACAAATGCAACCTATGGCAATGGCAGGTACTTGTCACAAACATAGCAGAGACCTACTACAGACAACCAAGCCTGGAACCCATGTGGATGTACTGCCCACAGACAGCAGGACTCAGCACACAAACACACAACACACGGGAACCCAGGACCACAGGTGCAATAAAGAAACATAAAACCAAACACATCCTCCAGACACCAAAGGACATATATTTAGCTTATGACCAGAAGGTTGGCCCCCACTGGCAGTTGGTAAGTAACCAGGAGGATGTCTACAGCCAGCATGGCTGAAACACCCTCTCTGGCTACTGCCTACAACTGAGGCTTTATAGGGCCAAGAGGCCACACCCAACAATCAGACACATCCCGTGACTCACACACACTGAAAGGGAGTTAACCCTTCCAAAACCACAGAAGGGAAAACATAACTTAAAGGGGAAGTGTCCAAACAACAAACACACTGTGGCTGTTGCCGCAGGCAACGACATGGGTGGCAAGAGTGTCCTGGGAGTCAGCCCGAAGGCCGAGACACTGCCACCGCATGTACATAATACAACCAAACGTTGCCACGGACAGCCACAGTGATGGGAAAATGTCAGTGCACACAAAACATAAACAAAGTGCACACAGACATACAAAAGTGCTACAAACGCGCACACAACTCCAAGGGAACCGCACACATAGCTGTTGTCCGCGGCAACCGCACATGAGGCTAACAACCTTAAGCCTCAAGCTGCGGTTGACACTACAACCCAAAACCGCGGGCAACAGTATGCGGCTCCCAAGGAGTCACGGCCAAAACCGTGGCCGTGACACTAATATACCTACAGCCACATAATCACTTCACCTTTCTGTACGGTGAATGCATTATTTTTGGGGCCTGTTATCTAACTGGCCAACAATAAAATTTGTATACATTGACCGCCTAATGTACCTCCAGCCACATAATCACTTGTTCTTTTCTGTCCGGTGAATGCCTAATGTTTGGGGCCTGTACTCCACTGGCTTGCATTAAAATTGATATCCAATAACCGTCTAATATACCTCCAGCCACATAATCATTGACCGCCTAATGTACCTCCAGCCACATAATCACTTGTTCTTTTCTGTCCGGTGAATGCCTAATGTTTGGGGCCTGTACTCCACTGGCTTGCATTAAAATTGATATCCAATAACCGTCTAATATACCTCCAGCCACATAATCATTGACCGCCTAATGTACCTCCAGCCACATAATCACTTGTTCTTTTCTGTCCGGTGAATGCCTAATGTTTGGGGCCTGTAGTCCACTGGCCTGCAGTAAAATTGATATCCATTAACTGTCTAATATACCTCTAGCCACATAATCACTTGACCTTTCTGTACGGTGAATGCATTATTTTTGGGGCCTGTTATCTAACTGGCCAACAGTAAAATTTTTACACATTGACCGCCTAATGTACCTCCAGCCACATAATCACTTGTTCTTTTCTGTACGGTGAATGCCTAATGTTTGGGGCCTGTTCTCCACTGGCTTGCAGTAAAATTGATATCCAATAACCGTCTAATATACCTCCAGCCACAAAATCACTTGATCTTTTCTGTACGGTGAATGCCTAATGTTTGGGGCCTGTAGTCCACTGGCCTGCAGTAAAATTGATATCCATTAACCGTCTAATATACCTCTAGCCACATAATCACTTGACCTTTCTGTACAGTGAATGCATTATTTTTGGGGCCTGTAATCTAACTGGCCAACAGTAAAATTGTTATACGTTAACCGCCTAATGTACCTCCAGCCACATAATCACTTGTTCTTTTCTGTATAGTTAATGCCTAATGTTTGGGCCCTGCACTCTACTGGCCTGCAGTCAAATTGTTATCCAATGACCGTCTAATATACCTCCAGCCACAAAATCACTTGATGTTTTCTGTCCAGTGAATGCCTAATGTTTGGGGCCTGTACTCCACTGGCCTGCAGTAAAATTGCTATCCATTGACTGTCTAATATACCTAAAGCCACATAAATCACTTCACCTTTCTCTATGGTGAATGCATTATTTTTGGGGCCTGTTATCTAAATGGCCAACAATAAATTTTGTATACATTGACCGCCTAATGTACCTCCAGCCACATAATCACTTGTTCTTTTCTGTACGGTGAATGCCAGTTAGATAACAGGCCCCAAAAATAATGCATTCACCGTACAGAAAGGTCAAGTGATTATGTGGCTGTAGGTATATTAGACGGTCAATGGATATCAATTTTACTGCAGGCCAGTGGAGTACAGGCCCCAAACATTAGGCATTCACTGGACAGAAAACATCAAGTGATTATGTGGCTGGGGGTATATTAGACGATCATCGGATAACAATTTTACTGCAATACAACAGAGGATACAACAGAGGATTTTGAGAGATTTAGGCCCCTGTCAGCAATGCAGAGCAGGGGTTCATTCACGGCAAAAGGGGGTACATGTCACCCAGCAATAGAATAGAGGATTTTGAGAGATATAGGCCCCTGTCACCCCGGCACAGGAGGGGTTCATTCACGGCAAAAGGGTGTATATGTCACCTAGCAATACAACAGAGGATTTTGAGAGATTTAGGCCCCTGTCAGCAATGCAGAGCAGGGGTTTATTCACGGCAAAAGGGGGTACATGTCACCCAGCAATACAACAGAAGATTTTAAGAGATTTAGGCCCCTGTCACCCAGGCACAGCTGGGGTTCATTCACGGCAAAAGGGGGTACATGTCACCCAGCAATAGAACAGAGGATTTTGAGAGATTTAGGCCCCTGTCACCCAGGCACAGCAGGGGTTCATTCACAGCAAAAGGGGGTACATGTCACCCAGCAATAGAACAGAGGATTTTGAGAGATTTAGGCCCCTGTCACCTAGGAACAGCAGGGGTTCATTCATGGCAAAATGGGGTTCATGTCACCCAGCAATATAACAGAGGATTTTGAGAGATTTAGGCCCCTGTCACCCAGGCACAGCAGGGGTGGTTCATTTACAGCAAAAGGGGGTACATGTCACACAGCAATAGAACAGAGGATTTTGAGAGATTTAGGCCCCTGTCACCCAGGCACAGCAAGGGTTCATTCACGGCAAAAGGGGGTACATGTCACCCAGCAATACAACAGTGGATTTTGAGAGATTTAGGCCCCTGTCAGCAATGCAGAGCAGGGGTTTATTCACGGCAAAAGGGGGTACATGTCACCCAGCAATACAACAGAGGATTTTGAGAGATTTAGGCCCCTGTCATCCAGGCACAGCAGGGGTTCATTCACGGCAAAAGGGGGTACATGTCACCCAGCAATAGAACAGAGGATTTTGAGAGATTTAGGCCCCTGTCACCCAGGCACAGCAGGGGTTCATTCACGGCAAAAGGGGGTACATGTCACCCAGCAATAGAATAGAGGATTTTGAGAGATATAGGCCCCTGTCACCCCGGCACAGGAGAGGTTCATTCACGGCAAAAGGGTGTTCATGTCACCCAGCAATACAACAGAGGATTTTGAGAGATTTAGGCCCCTGTCAGCAATGCAGAGCAGGGGTTCATTCACGGCAAAAAGGGGTTCATGTCACCCAGCAATAGAACAGAGGATTTTGAGAGATTTAGGCCCCTGTCACCCAGGCACAGCAGGGGTTCATTCACGGCAAAAGGGGGTTCATGTCACCCAGCAATACAACAGAGGATTTTGAGAGATTTAGGCCCCTGTCACCCAGGCACAGCAGGGGTCATTCACGGCAAAAGGGGGTTCATGTCACCCAGCAATACAACAGAGGATTTTGAGAGATTTAGGCCCCTGTCAGCAATGCAGAGCAGGGGTTTATTCACGGCAAAAGGGGGTACATGTCACCCAGCAATACAACAGAGGATTTTGAGAGATTTAGGCCCCTGTCATCCAGGCACAGCAGGGGTTCATTCACGGCAAAAGGGGGTACATGTCACCCAGCAATAGAACAGAGGATTTTGAGAGATTTAGGCCCCTGTCACCCAGGCACAGCAGGGGTTCATTCACGGCAAAAGGGGGTACATGTCACCCAGCAATAGAATAGAGGATTTTGAGAGATATAGGCCCCTGTCACCCCGGCACAGGAGGGGTTCATTCACGGCAAAAGGGTGTTCATGTCACCCAGCAATACAACAGAGGATTTTGAGAGATTTAGGCCCCTGTCAGCAATGCAGAGCAGGGGTTCATTCACGGCAAAAAGGGGTTCATGTCACCCAGCAATAGAACAGAGGATTTTGAGAGATTTAGGCCCCTGTCACCCAGGCACAGCAGGGTTCATTCACGGCAAAAGGGGGTTCATGTCACCCAGCAATACAACAGAGGATTTTGAGAGATTTAGTCCCCTGTCACCCAGGCACAGCACGGGTTCATTCACAGAAAAAGGGGGTTCATGTCACCCAGCAATACAACAGAGGATTTTGAGAGATTTAGGCCCCTGTCAGCAATGCAGAGCAGGGGTTTATTCACGGCAAAAGGGGGTACATGTCACCCAGCAATACAACAGAAGATTTTAAGAGATTTAGGCCCCTGTCACCCAGGCACAGCTGGGGTTCATTCACGGCAAAAGGGGGTACATGTCACCCAGCAATAGAACAGAGGATTTTGAGAGATTTAGGCCCCTGTCACCCAGGCACAGCAGGGGTTCATTCACAGCAAAAGGGGGTACATGTCACCCAGCAATAGAACAGAGGATTTTGAGAGATTTAGGCCCCTGTCACCCCGGCACAGCAGGGGTTCATTCACGGCAAAAGGGGGTTCATGTCACCCAGCAATACAACAGAGGATTTTGAGAGATTTAGGCCCCTGTCACCCAGGCATAGCAGGGGTTCATTCACAGCAAAAAGGGGTTCATGTCACCCAGCATTAGAACAGAGGATTTTGAGAGATTTAGGCCCCTGTCACCCAGGCACAGCAGGTGTTCATTCACAGCAAAAGGGGGTACATGTCACCCAGCAATAGAACAGAGGATTTTGAGAGATTTAGGCCCCTGTCACCCCGGCACAGCAGGGGTTCGTTCACGGCAAAAGGGGGTTCATGTCACCCAGCAATACAACAGAGGATTTTGAGAGATTTAGGCCCCTGTCACCCAGGCATAGCAGGGGTTCATTCACGGCAAAAAGGTGTTCATGTCACCCAGCATTAGAACAGAGGATTTTGAGAGATTTAGGCCCCTGTCACCCAGGCACAGCAGGGGTTCATTCACGGCAAAAGGGGGTTCATGTCACCCAGCAATACAACAGAGGATTTTGAGAGATTTAGGCCCCTGTCACCCAGGCACAGCAGGGGTTCATTCACAGAAAAAGGGGGTTCATGTCACCCAGCAATACAACAGAGGATTTTGAGAGATTTAGGCCCCTGTCACCCAGGCACAGCAGGGGTCATTCACGGCAAAAGGGGGTTCATGTCACCCAGCAATACAACAGAGGATTTTGAGAGATTTAGGCCCCTGTCACCCAGGCACAGCAGGGGTTCATTCACGGCAAAAGGGTTTATATGTCACCTAGCAATACAACAGAGGATTTTGAGAGATTTAGGCCCCTGTCAGCAATGCAGAGCAGGGGTTCATTCACGGCAAAAGGGGGTACATGTCACCCAGCAATAGAACAGAGGATTTTGAGAGATTTAGGCCCCTGTCACCCAGGCACAGCAGGGGTTCATTCATGGCAAAAGGGGATTCTTGTCACCCAGCAATACAACAGAGGATTTTGAGAGATTTAGGCCCCTATCAGCAATGCAGAGCAGGGATTCATTCACGGCAAAAGGGGGTACATGTCACCCAGCAATAGAACAGAGGATTTTGAGAGATTTAGGCCCCTGTCACCCAGGCACAGCAGGGGTTCATTCACAGCAAAAGGGGGTTCATGTCACCCAGCAATACAACAGAGGATTTTGAGAGATTTAGGCCCCTGTCACCCAGGCACAGCAGGGGTTCATTCACAGCAAAAGGGGGTTCATGTCACCCAGTAATACAACAGAGGATTTTGAGAAATTTAGGCCCCTGTCACCCAGGCACAGCAGGGGTTTGTATACGCCAAAAATTGTAAAATGTCACCCGACAATTGAAAATATGAATTTAATTGACACTTTTTTTTAAATTAAAATGCCTCTAAAATAGTCATTGAAAAGGCTAGAGGGATGTAAGGGCAGTAAAATGTGCTTAAGAGCATGGCAACTGCTCAGCAAACAAATGTGGATAGGGAAATAACTTAAAATGAAATAAAATAAATTAAAATTACAAATTATTAACCTGCAACTCAGAGAAGGAGGTGGATATGGATTCGGAGGTTGAGGAGGCGGTGAATGTTGTGTTGTAGGTGGAGGCAGCAATGGAGGAGGAACAGGTAGCCAACAATGTTTTTTTTTATTTTTTATTGGGTAGGTAGCCCCCAAAATATTGGGACAAATAAAAAAAAAGAAAACAAAGAATCATTGCACTTGACTTGAGTACAAGAATGTATGTTTGATGGTGGTATAAATGTCTATTCTGCACAAGGTACAGACAAGTCTTGTGGGATCCAAGCCTGGTTCATTTTAATGAACGTGAGCTTGTCCACGTTGGCTGTGGACAGGCGGCTGCGTCTGTCTGTAATGACACCTCCTGCCGTGCTAAATACACATTCAGAGAGTACACTGGCTGCAGGGCAGGCCAGCACCTCCAAGGCATACAGGGCAAGCTCTGGCCATGTGGACAATTTGGAGACCCAGAAGTTGAATGGGGCAGAACCATCAGTCAGTACATATAGTCGTGTGCACAGGTACTGTTCCACCATGTTGTTCAAATGCTGCCTCCTACTAACATGCTCCATATCAGCAGTTGGGGCCGGTTGTTGCGGCTAGGTGACAAAGTTTTTCCACATGTCGGCCATGCTAACCCTGCCTTCTAAAGTGGTGGCGCTGACACAGCTGCGTTGGCGACCTCTTCCTCCTCCCCTGCCTTCGCCTTGTGCTTCCACTTGTCCCCCGACGTCAGTCGGGAATGCTCTCAGGAGCGCGTCTAGCAGCATGTGTAACATCCTGGAGTATGTCACTAAACTCTTTCTCCCTGCTACAACATGTCAGGTGCATATGTATTGTCATCTTGCGTAGTCTAACATTGCATTTTCCCTTATATGTATTTTCTATGCCTGTTTCATATATTATGCTGTAATTTCCATGTACACCAGCAGGTGGCAGCAATGTGTTTAGTTCAGTTTAGCATAGCTAGACTGGAATAGTTCATTCCAGTGTTTAGCTCACCCTCTCCTAGGAGCAGAAGTGGGCTGGCCCCAGGCCCTGCAGCAAGGGAGGGAAGAAACCAGTTAGATCCAGTGTGAGCCAGCCCCCTGTTGGGGTAGGCTGCGTTAGCTGGAGCTCCCAGAAACAGGGATCCCAACCAAAGATCCTCTTCCCAGCCTGAGTCATCTAACTCAGCACTGGTTGACAAGCAAGCAGCCACCTCCAGATCTCCAGATCTCCAGGAAGCCATTCCCTGCGAGCAGAACTGTGAGTACATATCCAAAGACCAGGAGAAGACAAATTCCTCTTCAGCTAGTCAGGCCCAAAGCAAGCAGAAGATAGACAGAGCAGAAGATAGATACCTGCCAGATTCTCCAGGCATATAGTATAGGAGCAGAAGAGGCATTAACTCCTGCCATACATTACCAATACCTGCTGGGACCTAAAGACTATTGCTGTATCTTGTATGGATTCAAAGCTGCATTAAGTAAAGACAAGTTGGATTATATCACCAGTCTGGATCTCATTTACTATTATCCAAGTTCCTCAGTTGCTCCTATTAACAACACTAATTTTATTGCATGTGAGCCGGGATACAGGAGTCCAGCCGTACCCAGGTAGGAGACACCGTTGACATTACACAGAGACATTATCCCCCTCTGGCATTCCTCACCTGGTACGTGAGCTATAACATCTTAAAGGGCCCTATTACAGTACCTGCGCAAGCTGCAATTGGCGTCACGAACTAAAAACCATTAATTTTGCGCCAGTGTGCATTAGTCACAATCCGGCTTACTGCATATTCGCCTGTAGTCGCGCATCTTCCGATCACACTCCAGTGAGGGAATTAAGGACGGCACATTGTCTTTGTAACGGGGATCCAGCAGGGTGGCCACCCAGTAGTCAGCACACGTTAAAATGTGGGCAACTCTGCAGTCGTTGCGCAGGCACTGCAGCATGTAGTCGCTCATGTGTGCCAGGCTGCCCAGAGGTAAGGACAAGCTGTCCTCTGTGGGAGGCATATCGTCTGCATCCTCCGTATTCCCCCAGCCACGCACCAGTGAAGGGCCCGAGCTGCGTTGGATGCCACCCCGCTGTGAACATGCTTCATCCCCATCCTCCTCCTCATCCTCCTCCTCCTCATCCTCCAGTAGTGGGCCCTGGCTGGCCACATTTGTACCTGGCCTCTGCTGTTGCAAAAATCCTCTTTCTGAGCCACTTCTAAAAGACTGGCCTGAAAGTGTTAGAGATGACCCCTCTTCCTCCTCCTCGTCCTGGGCCACATCCTCTTCCATCATCGCCCTAAGTGTTTTCTCAAGGAGACATAGAAGTGGTATTGTAACGCTGATAATGGCGTCTTTGCCACTGGCCATGTTGGTGGAGTACTCGAAACAGCGCAACCGGGCACACAGGTCTCGCATGGAGGCCCAGTCATTGGTGGTGAAGTGGTGCTGTTCCGCAGTGCGACTCACCCGTGCGTGCTGCAGCTGAAACTCCACTATGGCCTGCTGCTGCTCGCACAGTCTCTCCAGCATGTGCAAGGTGGAGTTCCACCTGGTGGGCACGTCGCATATGAGGCGGTGGGCGGGAAGGCAGAAGTTAAGCTGCAGTGCTGACAGGCAAGCAGCAGGGTGAGAACGCCGAAAGCGCACACAGACATGTCGGGGTAGTTGTGAATGAATTTCTGCACCACCAAATTCAGCACATGAGCCAGGCAAGGGATGTGCGTCAAACCGGCTAGTCCCAGAGCTGCAACGAGATTTCGCCCATTATCGCACACCACCAGGCCGGGCTTGAGGCCCACTGCCAGTAACCACTCGTCGGTCTGTTGTTCTATACCCTGCCACAACTCCTGCGCAGTGTGGGGCCTGTCCCCCAAACACATCAGTTTCAGAACGGCCTGCTGACGTTTACCCCTGGCTGTGCTGAAGTTGGTGGTGAAGGTCTGTCGCTGACCGGATGAGGAGGTGGAAGAAGCGGAGGAGGAAGCCGAGTAGGAAGAGGAGGCAACAGGAGGCAAAGAATGATGTCCTGCGATCCTTGGCGGCGGAAGGACGTGCACCAAACAGCTCTCCGCCTGGGGCCCAGCCGCCACTACATTTACCCAGTGTGCAGTTAGGGAGATATAGCGTCCCTGGCCGTGCTTACTGGTCCACGTATCTGTGGTTAGGTGAACCTTGCCACACATGGTGTTGCGCAGTGCACACTTGATTTTATCCGATACTTGGTTGTGCAGGGAGGGCACGGCTCTCCTGGAGAAGTAGTGGCGGCTGGGAACGACGTACTGTGGGACAGCAAGCGACATGAGCTGTTTGAAGCTGTCCGTCTCCACCAGCCTGAATGACAGCATTTCAAAGGCCAGCAGTTTAGAAATGCTGGCATTCAGGGCCAGGGATCGAGGGTGGCTAGGTGGGAATTTACGCTTTCTCTCAAGGTTTGTGAAATGGATAGCTGAACGCTTCGGTGTGAGATGGTGGAGATGCTTGGTGACGGAGGTGGTGTTGTTGGTGGCACATCCTCTGTTTGCTGGGCGGCAGGTGACAACGTTCCTCCAGAGGCGGAAGAAGAGGCCGAGGCAGCAGCAGAAGAGGGAGCAAGAGGGGCCTGAGCCCTTTCTTGGTTTTGAAGGTGCTTACTCCACTGCAGCCCATGTCTCGCATGTAGATGCCTGGTCATGCAGGTTGTGCTAAGGTTCAGAACGTTAATGCCTCGCTTCAGGCTCTGATGGCACAGCGTGCAAACCACTCGGGTCTTGTCGTCAGCACATTGTGTGAAGAAGTGCCATGCCAGGGGACTCCTTCAAGCTGCCTTTGGTGTGCTCGGTCCCTGGTGACAAAAGGCCAGTAGCAGGCGAACTGTTTTGGCGGCGGCTGCTCTGCTTTTGCACCCTGCTCCCGCTTTTGCTACGCTGTTGGCTCGGTCTCACCACTGCCTCTTCCTTTGAACTCTGAAAGTCAGTGGCACGACCTTCATTCCATGTGGAGTCTAGGATCTCATCGTCCCCTGCATCGTCTTCCACCCAGTCTTCCTCCCTGACGTCCTTTTCGGTCTGCACACTGCAGAAAGACACAGCAGTTTGCACCTGTGTTTCGTCATCTTCAGAGACGTGCTGAGGTGCTATTCCCATGTCCTCATCAGGAAACATAAGTGGTTGTGCGTCAGTGCATTCTATGTCTTCCACCCCTGGGGAAGAGCTAGGTGGATGCCCTTGGGAAACCCTGCCAGCAGAGTCTGCTGCATGACTTGAGGCTCAGACAGGTTCCCCGATATGCACGGGGGTGATGTGACAGACTGATGGACATGAGTTTCAGGCGCCACCTGTGCGCTTTCTGCAGAAGACTGGGTGGGAGATCATGTGAACATGCTGGATCCACTGTCGGCCACCCAATTAACTAGCGCCTGTACTTGCTCAGGCCTTATCATCCTTAGAACGGCATTAGGCCCGACCAAATATCACTGTATATTCTGGCGGCTACTGGGACCTGAGGTAGTAGGTTCAGTAGGACGTGTAGCTGTGGCAGAACGGCCACGTCCTCTCCCTGCACCAGAGGCTCCACCAACACCAGGCCATGACCGCGTCCCTTATTAGATGTTTGCCTCATAGTTAGCATTTACAAAGCAAAGTAAAAAGTGGTTAAGTCTGTTAAAAAAAATTAACCGCCAATAAAATCCCTGATGTAGGGTATTGAACTCAAATTTTTATTTTTTTACTCTATATGACAGCGGTATTTGTGGCCTAAATGTGACAATGACTTATGCACGTCTTAACCCAGATGTGCAATATATGAGAGGCTTTTTTCACCCCAGTAACCAAAAATGCGTATTTCTGGCCTAAATCTGACACTCACTTATGCACGTATAATCCTAGATGTGCAATATATTAGAGGCTTTTTTCACCCCAGTAACCAAAAAGGCGTATTTCTGGCCTAAATGTGACAATTACTTATGCATGTGTAATCAGAGATGTGCAGTATATCAGAGGGTTTTTTCACCCCAGTTTGACAAAGCAGGATTTCTGGCCCTAATGTGACAATCACTTATGCACGTGTAATCACAGATGTGCAGTATATCAGAGTTATTTTTACCCTAACCAAAATGCTGCATTTCTGTCCTAAATGTGACAGTGACTTATGCACGTGTAATCACAGATGTGCAGTATATCAGAGGGTTTTTTCACCCCAGTAAGAAAAAAGCTGTATTTCTGTCCTTAATGTGACAATCAATTATGCATGTGTAATCATAGATGTGCAGTATATCAGAGGATTTTTCACCCCAGTATGCCAAAGCCGGATTTCTGGCCTTAATGTGACAATCACTTATGCATGTGTAATCACAGATGTGCAGTATATCAGAGGGTTTTTACACCCCAGTAAGAAAAAAGCTGTATTTCTGGCCTTAATGTGACAATGACTTATGCACGTGTAATCACAGATGTGCAGTATATCAGAGGGTTGTTTCACCCTAACCAAAAATCGGTATTTCTGTCCTAAATGTGACAGTGACTTATGCACGTGTAATCACAGATGTGCAGTATATCAGAGTTTTTTTTCACCCTAACCAAAAAGCTGTATTTCTGTACTAAATGTGACAGTGACTTATGCATGTGTAATCACAGATGTGCAGTATATCAATGTTTTTTTCACCCCATTAAGAAAAAAGCTGTATTTCTGGCTTAAATCTGACACTCACTTATGCATGTGTAATCCCAGATCTGCAATATATTAGAGGCTTTTTTCACCCCAGTTACCAAAAAGGCGTATTATCCCGCCTAAATGTGACAATAACTTATGCATGTGTAATCAGAGATGTGCAGCATATCAGAGGTTTTTTTTACCCCAGTATGACAAAGCAAGATTTCTGGCCTTAATGTGACAGTCACTTATGCACGTGAAATCACAGATGTGCAGTATATTAGAGTTTTTTTTTACCCTAACCAAAAATCAGTATTTCTGTCCTAAATGTGACAGTGACTTATGCACGTGTAATCACAGATGTGCAGTATATCAGAGTTTTTTTTCACCCCAGTATGCCAAAGCAGGATTTCTGGCCTTAATGTGACAGTCACTTATGCACGTGTCATCACAGATGTGCAATATATCAGAGGGTTTTTTCACCCTAACCAAAAAGCTGTATTTCTGTCCTAAATGTGACAGTGACTTATGCATGTGTAATCACAGATGTGCAGTATATGAGAGGGTTTTTTCACCCCAGTAAGAAAAAAGCTGTATTTCTGGCCTTAATGTGACAATCACTTATGCATGTGTAATCACAGATGTGTAGTATATTTCAGAGGATTTTTCACCCCAGTATGCCAAAGCCGGATTTCTGGCCTTAATGTGACAATCACTTATGCACGTGTAATCACAGATCTGCAGTATATCAGAGGGTTTTTACACCTCAATAAGAAAAAAGCTATATTTCTGGCCTTAATGTGACAATGACTTATGCACGTGTAATCACGGCTGTGCAATATATCAGAGGGTTTTTTCATCCTAACCAAAAAGCTGTATTTCTGTCCTAAATGTGACAGTGACTTATGCACGTTTAATAACAGATGTGCAGTATATCAGAGGGTTTTTTCACCCCAGTAAGAAAAAAGCTGTATTTCTGGCCTTAAAGTGACAATCACCTATGCACGTGCAATCACAGATGTGCAGTATATCAGAGGGTTTTTTCACCCCAGTAAGAAAAAAGCTGTATTTCTGGCCTTAATGTGACAATCACTTATGCACGTGTAATCAGAGATGTGCAGTATATCAGAGGATTTTTCACCCCAATATGCCAAACCCGATTTCTGGCCTTAATGTAACAATCACTTATGCACGTGTAATCAGAAATGTGCAGTATATCAGAGGGTTTTTTCACCCCAGTATGCCAAAGCAGGAATTCTGGCCTTAATGTGACAATCACTTATGCACGTGTAATCACAGATGTGCAGTATATCAGAGGGTTTTTTCACCCAAACCAAAAAGCTGTATTTCTGTCCTAAATGTGACAGTGACTTATGCATGTGTAATCACAGATGTGCAGTATATCAGAGGGTTTTTTCACCCCAGTAAGAAAAAAGCTGTATTTCTGTCCTAAATGTGACAGTGACTTATGCATGTGTAATCACAGATGTGCAGTATATTAGAGGGTTTTTTCACCACAGTAACCAAAAAGCTGTATTTCTGTCCTAAATGTGACAGTGACTTATGCACGTGTAATCACAGATATGCAGTATGTAACCAAAAATCTGTATTTCTGTCCTAAATGTGACAGTGACTTATGCACGTGTAATCACAGATGTGCAGTATATCAGAGGGTTTTTTCACCCTAACCAAAAAGCTGTATTTCTGTCCTAAATGTGACAGTGACTTATGCACATGTAATCACAGATGTGCAGTATATCAGAGGGTTTTTTCACCCCAGTAAGAAAAAAGCTGTATTTCTGGCCTTAAAGTGACAATCACTTATGCACGTATAATCACAGATGTGCAGTATATCAGAGGGTTTTTTCAACCCAGTAAGAAAAAAGCTGTATTTCTGGCCTTAATGTGACAATCACTTATGCATGTGTAATCACAGATGTGTAGTATATCAGAGGATTTTTCACCCCAGTATGCCAAAGGCGGATTTCTGGCCTTAATGTGACAATCACTTATGCACGTGTAATCACAGATCTGCAGTATATCAGAGGGTTTTTACACCTCAGTAAGAAAAAAGCTGTATTTCTGGCCTTAATGTGACAATGACTTATGCACGTGTAATCACGGCTGTGCAGTATATCAGAGTTTTTTTTCATCCTAACCAAAAAGCTGTATTTCTGTCCTAAATGTGACAGTGACTTATGCACGTTTAATAACAGATGTGCAGTATATCAGAGGATTTTTTCACCCCAGTATGCCAAAGCCGGATTTCTGGCCTTAATTTGACAATCACTTATGCACGTGTAATCACAGATGTGCAGTATATCAGAGGGTTTTTACACCTCAGTAAGAAAAAAGCTGTATTTCTGGCCTTAATGTGACAATGACTTATGCACGTGTAATCACGGCTGTGCAGTATATCAGAGGGTTTTTTCATCCTAACCAAAAAGCTGTATTTCTGTCCTAAATGTGACAGTGACTTATGCACGTTTAATAACAGATGTGCAGTATATCAGAGGGTTTTTTCACCTCAGTAAGAAAAAAGCTGTATTTCTGGCCTTAATGTGACAATCACTTATGCACATGTAATCAGAGATCTGCAGTATATCAGAGGATTTTTCACCCCAATATGCCAAACCCGATTTCTGGCCTTAATGTAACAATCACTTATGCACGTGTAATCAGAAATGTGCAGTATATCAGAGGGCTTTTTCACCCCAGTATGCCAAAGCAGGATTTCTGGCCTTAATGTGACAATCACTTATGCACGTGTAATCACAGATGTGCAGTATATCAGAGGGTTTTTTCACCCAAACCAAAAAGCTGTATTTCTGTCCTAAATGTGACAGTGACTTATGCATGTGTAATCACAGATGTGCAGTATATTAGAGGGTTTTTTCACCACAGTAACCAAAAAGCTGTATTTCTGTCCTAAATGTGACAGTGACTTATGCACGTGTAATCACAGATATGCAGTATGTAACCAAAAAGCTGTATTTCTGTCCTAAATGTGACAGTGACTTATGCACGTGTAATCACAGATGTGCAGTATATCAGAGGGTTTTTTCACCCTAACCAAAAAGCTGTATTTCTGTCCTAAATGTGACAGTGACTTATGCACATGTAATCACAGATGTGCAGTATATCAGAGGGTTTTTTCATTCCAGTAAGAAAAAAGCTGTATTTCTGGCCTTAATGTGACAATCACTTATGCACGTGTAATCACAGATGTGCAGTATATCAGAGAGTTTTTTCACCCCAGTAAGAACAAAAGCTGTATTTCTGGCCTTAACCACCTCAGCTCCCCTAGCTTAAACACCCTTAATGACCAGGCCACTTTTTTACACTTCTGCACTACACTACTTTCACCGTTTATTGCTTGGTCATGCAACTTACTACCAAAATGAATTTTACCTCATTTTCTTCTCACTAATAGAGCTTTCATTTGGTGGTATTTCATTGCTGCTGACATTTTTACTTTTTTTGTTATTAATCGAAATTTAACGATTTTTTTGCAAAAAAATGACATTTTTCACTTTCAGTTGTAAAAGTTTTAAAAAAAACGACATCCATATATAAATTTTTCTCAAAATTTATTGTTCTACATGTCTTTAATAAAAAAAAATGTTTGGGTAAAAAAAAAAAAATGGTTTGGGTAAAAGTTATAGCGTTTACAATCTATGGTACAAAAATGTGAATTACTGCTTTTTGAAGCAGCTCTGACTTTCTGAGCACCTGTCATGTTTCCTGAGGTTCTACAATGCCCAGACAGTAGAAAAAACCCACAAATGATCCCATTTCAGAAAGTAGACACCCTAAGGTATTCGCTGATGGGCATAGTGAGTTCATAGAATTTTTTATTTTTTGTCACAAGTTAGCGGAAAATGATGATTTTTTTCTTTTTCTTTTTTTCTTACACATACTCATATTCCACTAACTTTTGACAAAAAATAAAAACTTCCATGAACTCACTATGCCCATCAAGAAATACCTTGGGGTGTCTTCTTTCCAAAATGGGGTCACTTGTGGGGTAGTTATACTGCCTTGGCATTCTAGGGGCCCTAATGTGTGAGAAGTAGTTTGAAATCAAAATGTGTAAAAAATGCCATGTGAAATCCGAAAGGTGCTCTTTGGAATGTGGGCCCCTTTGCCCACCTAGGCTGCAAAAAAGTGCCACACATCCGGTATCGCCGTACTCAGGAGAAGTTGGGCAATGTGTTTTGGGGTGTCATTTTACATATACCCATGCTGGGTGAGATAAATATCTCGGTAAAATGCCAAGTTTGTATAAAAAAATCTGAAAAGTTGTCTTTTGCTGAGATATTTCTCTCACCCAGCATGGGTATATGTAAAAAGACACACCAAAGCACATTGCCCAACTTCTTCTGAGTACGGCGATACCAGATGTGTGACACTTTTTTGCAGCCTAGGTGGGCAAAGGTGCCCACATTCCAAAGAGCACCTTTCGGATTTCACAGGGCATTTTTTACACATTTTGATTTCAAACTACTTCTCAAGCATTCGTGCCCCTAAAATGCCAGGGCAGTATAACTACCCCACAAGTGACCCCATTTTGGAAAGAAGACACCCCAAGGTATTTCGTGATGGGCATAGTGAGTTCATGGAAGTTTTTATTTTTTGTCACAAGTTAGTGGAATATGAGACTTTGTAAGAAAAAAAAAAAAATCATCATTTTCCGCTAACTTGTGACAAAAAATAAAAAATTCTAGGAACTCGCCATGCCCCTCACGGAATACCTTGGGGTGTCTTCTTTCCAAAATGGGGTCACTTGTGGGGTAGTTATACTGCCCTGGCCTTTTAGGGGCCCTAATGTGTGAGAAGTAGTTTGAAATCAAAATCTGTAAAAAATGCCCTGTGAAATCCGAAAGGTGCTCTTTGGAATGTGGGCCCATTTCCCCACCTAGGCTGCAAAAAATTGTCACACATCTGGTATCGCCATACTCAGAAGAAGAAGGGCAATGTGTTTTCGGGTGTTTTTTTTACATATAGCCATGCTGGGTGAGAGAAATATCTCGGCAAAAGACAACTTTTCCCATTTTTTTTATACAAAGTTGGAATTTGACCAAGATATTTATCTCACCCAGCATGGGTATATGTAAAATGACACCCCAAAACACATTCCCCAACTTCTCCTGAGTACGGCGATACCAGATGTGTGACACTTTTTTGCAGCCTAGATGCGCAAAGGGGCCCAAATTCCTTTTAGGAGGGCATTTTTAGACATTTGGATCCCAGACTTCTTCTCATGCTTTAGGGCCCCTAAAATGCCAGGGCAGTATAAATACCCCACATGTGACCCCATTTTGGAAAGAAGACACCCCAAGTTATTCAATGAGGGGCATGGCGAGTTCATAGAATTTTTTTTATTTTGGCACAAGTTAGCGGAAATTTTTTTTTGTTTGTTTTTTCTCACAAAGTCTCCCTTTCCGCTAACTTGGGACAAAAATTTCAATCTTTCATGGACTCAATATGCCCCTCAGCGAATACTTTGGGGTGTCTTCTTTCCAAAATGGGGTCATTTGAGGGGTGTTTGTACTGCCCTGGCAGTTAAGGGTCTCTGCAATCATTACATGTAGGGCCAGCATTAGGAGTTTTCTGCTATTCTCCTTATATTGAGCATATGGGTAATGAGATTTTTTTTTTTCCGTTCAGCCTCTGGGCTGAAAGAAAAAATGAACGGCACAGATTTCTTCATTCCCATTGATCAATGTAGATGAAAAAATCTCTGCCAAAAAAAAAAAAGGAGGGGAAAGGCGTCTGCCAGGACATAGGAGCTCCGCCCAACATCCATACCCACTTAGCCCGTATGCCCTGGCAAAGCAGATTTCTCCATTCACATCAATCGATGTGAATGAATAAATCATTGCCGGGATTTATTTATTTATTTTTTTATATACAAAGTGTTTGCCAAAGTATATGAACACCGCCGCCTCCTCAGCTCATATGCCTCGGCAAACGTATCTTTACTGCAGAGGAGAAATCTCGTCTTGCAGCGCCGCATACACCGACTTTTGTGTAATCTGACAGCAGCGCAATGCTTCTGTCAGAATGCACATCAGTGCTGCAGCTAGTCGATCGGTCCACCTGGAAGGTAAAAAAAACAAAACAAAAAAGAAAAAAACAGGCCGCAACGCAATAAATTTATTAACTTTATAATAAAATTTGAACGGAACATATAAACTTTATTTAACTTTTTGAACAGAACGTTAACTTTTTTGCTTACCGGTGATTTTTTATTTTTTTTTACCTTTATAGGACAAACCTCTCCTTCCCCATGGGACAATGTGCAAAGCGCAAATCGCCCAAAGATGTGGCGAAGTACATTATGCACTTTGTCCCTGGTGAAAGGAGAGGTTTGCAGCAGCTGTGAGTGTAAGGGCCCTAATAGCCCTGTGTGCCTGTCCTGTGAGATGCAATTCTATGCCAAGTATACCTGTGTGTGGTACTTCCAGAAACACTCCCCTAAGCATAGGGCAGGGTGGTCAGTGCAGTCAGGACAGAAATAGCGGGTGTCACGCCTTATTCCACTCCTGCTACAGACACGACATCTTTTTCGGGGTGACGGTTGGGTTGAGGTACAAGCAACGACATTGGGCAAATGTCGCTCGTGTAGACGGCTCACTACACTGGTGGATGGGGCCACGGAACCTCCTGGATACAGGAGGTTCTCGATGATCTCTTCCTGAAATTTGAGGAAGGATCCTGTTCTCCCAGCCTTACTGTAGAGAACAAAACTATTATATGCAGCCAATTGAATCAAATATACAGACACCTTCTTATACCAGCGTCTGGTGCGTCATGAAACTAAATAGGGAGCCAACATCTGGTCATTGAAGTCCACCCCTACCATGTGAAGGTTATAGTCATGGACTGAGAGGGGCTTTTCAATGACACTGGTTGCCCGTTCAATTTGTATTGTCGTGTCTGCGTGAATGGAGGAGAGCATGTAAACGTCACGCTTGTCTCTCCATTTCACTGCGAGCAGTTCTTGGTTACACAAGGCAGCCCTCTCCCCCTTGCAAGACGGGTGGTAACGAGCCGTTGGGGGAAGCCCCGGCGACTAGGTCGCACGGTGCCACAGCAGCCAATCTGTTCTAGGAACAAATGCCTGAAGAGGGGCACACTTGTGTAAAAATTGTCCACATAAAGATGGTACCCCTTGCCAAATAAGGGTGACACCAAGTCCCAGACTGTCTTCCCACTGCTCCCCAGGTAGTCAGGGCAACCGACCGGCTCCAGGGTCTGATCTTTTCCCTCATAGATCCGAAATTTGTTGGTATAGCCTGTGGCCCTTTCACAGAGCTTATACAATTTGACCCCATACCGGGCGCGCTTGCTTGGGATGTATTGTTTGAAGCCAAGGCGCCCGGTAAAATGTATAAGGGACTCGTCTACACAGATGTTTTGGTCAGGGGTATACAAATCTGCAAATTTGTTGTTTAAGTGGTCTATGAGGGGCCGAATTTTGTGGAGCCGGTCAACAGATGGGTGGCCTCTGGGACGGGAGGTGGTGTTGTCGCTAAAGTGCAGGAAACGCAGGATGGTCTCAAATCGTGTCCTGGACATAGCAGCAGAGAACATGGGCATGTGATGAATTGGGTTCGTGGACCAATATGACCGCAATTCATGCTTTTTGGTTAGACCCATGTTGAGGAAAAGGCCCAGAAATTTTTTTATTTCGGAAACTTGGACTGGTTTCCACCGGAAAGGCTGGGCATAAAAGCTTCCCGGGTTGGCGGCTATAAATTGAGTGGCATACCGATTTGTTTCTGCCACGACTATGTCCAAGAGCTCCGCAGTCAAGAACAGCTCAAAAAATCCCAGTGCCGAACCGATCTGAGCTGTCTCAACCCGAACTCCAGACCGGGCGGTGAAAGGGGAACTACAGGTGCGGCTGAAGTTGGGGACTGCCAATCAGGGTTTTCCAGCACCTCAGGGACTTTAGGGCCTGTCTGTGCGGTGCCTGCGACGGGGTAACTATTGCACGTGCCACCGTACCAGCTTCAACTGCCCTTCCAGTGCTCGCCACTTTACCATGTTGTACGGCAGTGCTGGTACTAGGTCCAGGATGGGCTGCGCTGCTGGTGTATGCCTCACCACGTAATCCGACAGCGCCAGCCCCACTCTGCTGCCCTTGAAGCGGATCCTGCGCAACCTGTGGTCTAGCGACACGGGGTCGGGTACGCCTGGTGCTATCAGGGACCTCGACCTCCTCGTCCGAACTTTGGGTCAGACTGCTACAGCTTTCTACAGGTTCATATTCTGACCCGCTAGATTCATCAGATGAGGGTTCCCATTCCTCATCCGACTGGGTCAGAATCCTGTAGGCCTCTTCAGAAGAATACCCCCTGTTTGACATTTGGACTACTAAATTTAGGGGTATTCCCTGAGACTACCCAAGAAAAAAAGCAAGCCTGTCTTACAAATAGGAGGCTAGCGAAGTACCGGAGGCCGCTGCGATTGATAAAAAATATCAAAACTGATTTTTTTATCGCCGCAGCGCTTGTAAAGTGGGTGAATGCACGTGTGGGCGACCGATCAGGCCTGATCGGGCAAACACTGCGTTTTGGGTGGAGGGCGAGCTAAGGTGACACTAATACTATTATAGATCTGACTGTAATCAGTTTTGATCACTTACAGATACTATAAAAGTACAAAAGCTGATTAGCGATACGCTAATTAGTAGGGATGAGCGAACCTGAACTGTATAGTTACATTTTCGTAAAAGTCCGGGTTCGGGTTCGGTGTTCGGCGCTTTCTTGGTGCTTTTTGAAAGGCTGCAAAGCAGCCAATCAACAAGCGTCATACTACTTGCCCCAAGAGGCCATCACAGCCTTGCCTACTATCAGCGAATCAGTGACTGCGGTGCGGTGGGCTGGGCGCTAACCGACGCTAACTACCTAACCAAGGGGCCTAAACTATCCTAAAACCTATCAGTCAATACCAGTGGGAAAAAAAAGTGATCACTTTTTTCCCTTTCACTAGGTGATTGACAGGGGCGATCAATGGGTTAATTGGGGTGATGGGGGGTGATCTGGGGCTAAGTGTGGTGTTTGGTGGCTACTCACTGTGATGTGTGCTCCTCTGCTGGGACCAACCAACGAAAAGGACCAGCAGAGGAGCACAGAAGCCATTTAACACCTTATATTTATAAATATAAGGTGTTAGATGGCTTCTGATTTGATTTTTTGAAAATCGCCAGCCGGCCAGCCACGATCATTGGCTGGCAGGCTGGTGATGAAATACTTCTTTAACTTTTGCCGGCCCGCGATGCGCATGCCGGCTCTGACCGAAATCTCCCGTCTCGCGAGATGACGCACAGATGCGTCCAGGAGGAATGAATCGACCGCCTCCAGGACGCATCCGTGCGTTAGGCGGTCCGGAGGTAGTTAATGTGACAATCACTTATGCACGTGTAATCACAGATGTGCAGTATATCAGAGGGTTTTTTCACCCCAGTATGCCAAAGCAGGATTTCTGACCTTAATGTGACAATCACTTATGCACGTGTAATCACAGATGTGCAGTATATCAGAGGGTTTTTTCACCCTAACCAAAAAGCTGTATTTCTGTCCTAAATGTGACAGTGACTTATGCACGTGTAATCACAGATGTGCAGTATATCAGAGGGTTTTTTCACCCCAGTAAGAAAAAAGCTGTATTTCTGGCCTTAATGTGACAATCACTTATGCATGTGTAATCACAGATGTGCAGTATATCAGAGGGTTTTTCATACCAGTATGCCAAAGCCGGATTTCTGGCCTTAATGTGACAATCACTTATGCACGTGTAATCACAGATGTGCAGTATATCAGAGGGTTTTTACACCCCAGTAATAAAAAAGCTGTATTTCTGGCCTTAATGTGACAATCACTTATGCAAGTGTAATCAGAGATGTGCAGTATATCACAGGGTTTTTTCACCCCAGTATGCCAAAGCAGGATTTCTGGCCTTAATGTGACAATCACTTATGCACGTGTAATCACAGATGTGCAGTATATTAGTTTTGTTTTTCAACCTAACCAAAAAGCTGTATTTCTGTCCTAAATGTGACAGTGACTTATGCACGTGTAATCACAGATGTGCAGTATATCAGAGGGTTTTTTCACCCCAGTAAGAAAAAAGCTGTATTTATGTCCTAAATGTGACAGTGACTTATGCACGTGTAATCACAGGTGTGCAGTATAAGCACAAAAAAGGGGGGTCAGCACATCCCAATGCGTAGGTGCACGTCGCAATGTGGCTGCATATATTCATTTGACAAACACATAGGGCAACAGCACTCTACAAACCAAAGGTAGAGTACAAAAGTATATTACATAGTGCTGTTGCCCTATGTGTTTGTCAAATGTATATTTGCAGCCACATTGCGACGTGCACCTACGCATTGGGATGTGCTGACCCCCCTTTTTTGTGTTTGTAGTATTATATATGGGAGTAGTGGCTGACTCCCATATGCAGGGTCGTGCACTCCCTAGCCTCTTCTGCCTCACAGGCTGATTTTAATTAGCATGAGTATATAGTTTGCTCAACATGCATGCTTATATTTATAGTCACTGGATTCCATGTAGGCCATTTTGGCTCCACACAGATATGGATCAACAGGTGCCCAGCATGCATGTGGGACCTGCATTTTCTGGATTTCATGGTCGCTGTTATGGCACCCAACAGGTGAGCTTAATGTTAGGACCCGTCTTATTATAGATCGCCTTGGCGTGCGGCAGACGGGCTCAAATGTATTTGTACAAAATGTATTTGCTAAGCATCTCTGCTTAGCATAGCATTTACTATGTAATATACTTTTGTACTCTACCTTTGGTTTGTAGAGTGCTGTTGCCCTATGTGTTTGTCACAGATGTGCAGTATGTAACCAAAAAGCTGTATTTCTGTCCTAAATGTGACAGTGACTTATGCACGTGTAATCACAGATGTGCAGTATATTACAGGCTTTTTTTCACCCCAGTAACCAAAAAGCTGTATTTCTGTCCTAAATGTGACAGTGACTTATGCACGTGTAATCACAGATGTGCAGTATATTAGAGGCTTTTCTCACCCTAACCAAAAAGCTGTATTTCTGTCCTAAATGTGACAGTCATTTATGCTTGTCTAATCCCAGATGTGCAGTATATTAGAGGGTTTTTTCACCCCAGTATGCCAAAGCTGTATTTCTGGACTTGCAGATAGCCTATGCTGGTGCACTATCGTTGCATAAAATGGCTGCCGATCAGGTATTGATATTGATGAAATGAAGAAAAAAAAGTTCGTTTTCAGCAGTAGTTGGCTCAGGGCAGGCTTAAAAAAATTGTGCACTGCACCCACAAAACACTTTTTCTGTAGATAGCTGAGTACATAAACCAGTTCTTGATAAGATCGCTCCCTGATCTCTCCCTCACAGCAGCTGCAGCCTCTCCCTACACTAATCCGAGCAGAGTGACGAGCGACGCTAAGTGACTCCAGCTTAAATAGAGGCTGGGTCACATGCTGCAGTTGGCCAATTACAGCCATGCCAATAGTAGGCATGGCTGTGATGGCCTTTTGGGGCAAGTAGTATGACGCTTTGCAGCCTTTCAAAAAGCGCCATAAAAATCGCCGAACACCGAACCCGAACCTTTACGTAAATGTTCGGGTTCGGGTGCTGAAAAAGCCGAACTTTACAGTTCGGGTTCGCTCAATTCTACTTTTATTGTGTAAAAAAATAAGATTTGATACATATGCAAATTAACCTGAGATGAGTCCTGTACGTGAGATGAGTCAGGGACAGGACTCATCTCAGGTTAATTTGCATATGTATCAAATCGCTTTTTTGGTACAATAAAAGCACACAGAGATATGGGGACTGGTTATTGCGGATGTGCTAGTGGCCATCTAGCAACCCATGTACTCAGCTCTATGCACAACAAAAACAATTCTTGTTGAGGGTATTCGAGCATCACAGAAAAGTCGTCACCAAGCTAACAAAAGAAGGGATTGCATCGTTCAAAGTTGATTAATATAACACATACTTTGCCTATCCTACTACCTCGTGTCTAGTTTTAATATTATTTTAACTTAGTGATTTCTAGTTTTCCCTATAAAAGTAATTAACATTGAAAAATCATATTTTTTGCCTACTTTTACAAAACTGATCAAAATGTGCAACCTCGAAATATTATCCAATCTTCTTGAAACTTGGCATATATATCTTTTACATCACTGAGACTCGGGTGTAAGCAAAGTCTGCAAAAATTTAAAATTAAATTTTTTTCCATTACAAAATGAAACACCCTAATGTACAGTATATACTGTATATCATGGCACTGTATATACTGTCACTGACTATAATGTCACTGTATAATGCTGTTGCCCGACAATAAAATCTTTTAGTCCTCCTACCGTATAGGCCCTTTCTGAATTTGATCCACATAGCAGCCGCTTCCCTTGCTTCCACTATAGCTACGCCCCTGCATAAGATAAAATAAAATGAAAACAATGTTAAAATATTTATTTTTATAAAAGAGATGGGCATTAGTGGGCCTATAGGTAATAGTTAGGACTATGGATTGTTTTATTACTGTGAGTATGATGAGATAAGCAATCTAGATTAACTTAACTTATCTTACCTTTTTCCTTTTACACCTCTCTGTATTTTACATATTATGCATTACAGAAATTATAACTATTGTCTGAATGTACAATATATACATCTGTCCTTTCATAAAAACAGAGGGAAGTGACTAGTTACAGTTAGATGAAGGAGCTGTGACATTTTGCAGGTTGCTTCCCCAGTCACGCTGTCATGCACAAGCTTTCGCCTGTTTGAATTTTGTTGTATTTATTTAAAAACCGGTTTGTAGATGGAAAGTGGATCAGCAGAGTTCCTGTTTCTGTAGTTAATCTCTGCTTTTTAGTGGCATTAATCATCTATTTCTGACATTAACAGGGGTTGCAAAAGTTCGCTGTATCTGATACTTAGTCCTTGTCTCAGTTACTCCATCTAGTGGACAAAAACAGAAAAACTACATTCATGATCAGAGTATCGAGAACACTTTTGCAGCCATTCAATATGGCAACTTCATGTTACCACAAAGCTTAAAAAACAATTTTGGAAGCTGAATCATTTTAACATGCTCCCTGATCAGATAAGACTCTTATCCCCTTGATGGCAGCAGTAGCACCAAATTAGCACTGATAGAGGTGTTTTAAGAGCTAATTATGTGAAACCTGATTCACTGCCCGTGACTGTTAGTAAATGTCACTGGTAATTGCACAGGCACAACCGCTGTGTCTCCTTGATCTCTGAGATGTACATATACATCTATTGTAGGATCTACCACAATGTATATTTACATGAATGTACAATGCACACAATTAATGTACATGCAGATTAAAATGAAGGATAGATTCTACATCTCTTTTTTTTTTATCCACTTCTGGTTTTGGCTTCAAAAACTGCATAAAAAAACTTGAATGTGTAACATCACCTTTAATGCATTTAAGGAACAGGTATAGTTAAAAATAATAATTTTGGCACATAGAGTGTGCTCAGTGTAATGACAACATACATGTGAGCTGTACTGCCTGGAGGTATACATACTAATGTTTCAAGTCGAGATGAGCAAATTGATTCCTCACTAATCCAGTTTATTTGAAATTTTCCAAGAACTTTGGTTTACAACAAATCAGAATTTTTGAGGATTCATCCCCCTCCCCCATGAATCACACAAATTGTCCGCTGCTATTTTTATTTCAGAAGACACAGATGATGGCTCCTTCCACCAGAAAGGGATCATTTTTGGATAATCTGCAATGTGTTTTTAAACTCTCTGTCACTTCAGTCTGTTTACCCATAGCCATATACTATATCTACCATATACATGTATTTCCCACATGTATAGGCCATCTTCTGCGCATCCAAAGTTTTTTCTGATGTTACACCTTAACTCGTTCTAAACCTGCACCTCTTCTAAATGATTATGGCTTTTGAGAATGTTTTTTTAGTACTGTATTAGAATTTAATTAGTGTATAACTATGTGGCAGGGATATGACTAACACGTCTATACTCAAGCCGTGTCCAGAAACATCCCTTTTAAGAGACAAAAGTCAGTGGTTTAGTTGTTATATGCAGCTACAATAATATTTCAGCTGTTTCATAACTATAGCTCCTGCCAACTTCTTGCCTCGGTTTTAAAGCTGAAGTACATTTGACCTCTATCTAAACTGCCATAAGTTAGTATTATATTATAAAAGATTGTGACCAGAGTCTGATCCTAGCTTCACCTTAGAAAATATAAAAATCAGACAGGATATCAGAAAGCTGGATGTACCTGCGTATCAAGTAGTATCTACTCTACAGGATATTAGAAGCCACAAAAGTTATGTATAATATGGCTTAACTTGCAGCTTTGTGCTCTTACAGGCTTAAGATGCCAATTGTTCACAGTGACATAAAATATCATTGACTTATATTATAAATAAGTACTTTTAGTGTTAACTTCAATAAGGAATTTTGCACATTAACGAAATATGTATGCATTTTCATGTAAATACATACGTAGGCATGAAGAACATCTCAGTTCTATGAAGCGAGAATGCATTTTTGATTCTTTTTAATTAATCATAAATCCAAAACTCAATCAATTGTTCTTGTGAGTGCTTTTCAAAGATATATTATTTACATTATTTATAGTAAGTCTATTTAATAAAATAGAATTCTCTCTATGCCCCTGTGCTGCTATAGAAAGATAAAGCAAAGAAAGGGCAGAGGTGGGGGAGTCAAAATGCAGAATAGCAATAGGATACAGAGAAGATTGACTGATGTTATCTGAACTGCTTATTAACCTCATCAGAGATGTGTGAAATATCCACCCAGAAATGCAAAACAGTTGGTTTGAGACAGAACATTTGCCTTGTGCTTGCTTGTGTTTTCTTTTCAAACCATTTCTTACAGATATAACAGGTTTTCCATTAAGTTAGAATGCAAGGTATTAAGATACAGGCTGGGCATATACTCAACTGTATGGACTATCAGTTCCTATCAAAATGGTTTCTTCATATTTAAACAGGTTGTCCGATAGTTTGAAAAAAAATATATTTTTTGGGTGGAACTCCTTCAGCTTTGTTTAAAGACTGTGGGGATTGACTTGACGTACTGGCACTTGAGCACTGCAACCAATTGGTAGCATTAGCAGTTACCAGTCCAAGCATTCTCATTTAATCTACCAACCTTTTATGTGGCACTGTATCAAATGCTTTGGAGA
>NC_053391.1:253613832-253633778 GCF_905171765.1 Bufo bufo | reverse complement strand
AGGCTCCACCAACACCATGGCCATGACCGCGTCCCTTATTAGATGTTTGCCTCATAGTTAGCATTTACAAAGCAAAGTAAAAAGTGGTTAAGTCTGTTAAAAAAAATTAACCGCCAATAAAATCCCTGATGTAGGGTATTGAACTCAAATTTTTATTTTTTTACTCTATATGACAGTGGTATTTGTGGCCTAAATGTGACAATGACTTATGCACGTCTTAACCCAGATGTGCAATATATGAGAGGCTTTTTTCACCCCAGTAACCAAAAATGCGTATTTCTGGCCTAAATCTGACACTCACTTATGCACGTATAATCCTAGATGTGCAATATATTAGAGGCTTTTTTCACCCCAGTAACCAAAAAGGCGTATTTCTGGCCTAAATGTGACAATTACTTATGCATGTGTAATCAGAGATGTGCAGTATATCAGAGGGTTTTTTCACCCCAGTTTGACAAAGCAGGATTTCTGGCCCTAATGTGACAATCACTTATGCACGTGTAATCACAGATGTGCAGTATATCAGAGTTATTTTTACCCTAACCAAAATGCTGTATTTCTGTCCTAAATGTGACAGTGACTTATGCACGTGTAATCACAGATGTGCAGTATATCAGAGGGTTTTTTCACCCCAGTAAGAAAAAAGCTGTATTTCTGTCCTTAATGTGACAATCAATTATGCATGTGTAATCATAGATGTGCAGTATATCAGAGGATTTTTCACCCCAGTATGCCAAAGCCGGATTTCTGGCCTTAATGTGACAATCACTTATGCATGTGTAATCACAGATGTGCAGTATATCAGAGGGTTTTTACACCCCAGTAAGAAAAAAGCTGTATTTCTGGCCTTAATGTGACAATGACTTATGCACGTGTAATCACAGATGTGCAGTATATCAGAGGGTTGTTTCACCCTAACCAAAAATCGGTATTTCTGTCCTAAATGTGACAGTGACTTATGCACGTGTAATCACAGATGTGCAGTATATCAGAGTTTTTTTTCACCCTAACCAAAAAGCTGTATTTCTGTACTAAATGTGACAGTGACTTATGCATGTGTAATCACAGATGTGCAGTATATCAATGTTTTTTTCACCCCATTAAGAAAAAAGCTGTATTTCTGGCTTAAATCTGACACTCACTTATGCATGTGTAATCCCAGATCTGCAATATATTAGAGGCTTTTTTCACCCCAGTTACCAAAAAGGCGTATTATCCCGCCTAAATGTGACAATAACTTATGCATGTGTAATCAGAGATGTGCAGCATATCAGAGGTTTTTTTTACCCCAGTATGACAAAGCAAGATTTCTGGCCTTAAAGGGTTTCTATCACTTTGTTTCACCTATTTAGCTTTCAGACACTAGCGATCCGCTAGTGTCTGCTTTATCTAACCATCCTAATATAAGAGCTTATTGTCCTGCCGTTTAGCTAAAAAAATAACTTATATAGATATGCAAATGAGCCTCTAGGTGCTATGGGGGCGTGATTAGCACCTAGAGGCTCCGTCTACCTTAACAAACTGCCGCCGCCCAGCGCGTCCCTCCAGCCCGCCCATCTCCAGCTGAAGCGATTCTCTCCGTGCGCGTCTCTGTTCTGCGCATGCGCAGTGAATGTCTGATCGCTTCCCTGCTCAGACATCTCCACTGCGCCTGTTCCTCGGAGCACTATGACGTCATCGGCGCAGGCGCAGTGGAGATGTCTGAGCAGGGAAGCGATCAGACATTCACTGCGCATGCGCCGAATACGAGGAGCATCGCATTCCGGAGGAGATGGGCGGGCTGGAGGGACGCGCTGGGCGGCGGCAGTTTGTTAAGGTAGACGGAGCCTCTAGGTGCTAATCACGCCCCCATAGCACCTAGAGGCTCATTTGCATATCTATATAAGTTATTTTTTTAGCTAAACGGCAGGACAATAAGCTCTTATATTAGGATGGTTAGATAAAGCAGACACTAGCGGATCGCTAGTGTCTGAAAGCTAAATAGGTGAAACGAAGTGATAGAAACCCTTTAATGTGACAGTCACTTATGCACGTGAAATCACAGATGTGCAGTATATTAGAGGTTTTTTTTACCCTAACCAAAAATCAGTATTTCTGTCCTAAATGTGACAGTGACTTATGCACGTGTAATCACAGATGTGCAGTATATCAGAGTTTTTTTTCACCCCAGTATGCCAAAGCAGGATTTCTGGCCTTAATGTGACAGTCACTTATGCACGTGTCATCACAGATGTGCAATATATCAGAGGGTTTTTTCACCCTAACCAAAAAGCTGTATTTATGTCCTAAATGTGACAGTGACTTATGCATGTGTAATCACAGATGTGCAGTATATCAGAGGGTTTTTTCACCCCAGTAAGAAAAAAGCTGTATTTCTGGCCTTAAAGTGACAATCACTTATGCACGTATAATCACAGATGTGCAGTATATCAGAGGGTTTTTTCAACCCAGTAAGAAAAAAGCTGTATTTCTGGCCTTAATGTGACAATCACTTATGCATGTGTAATCACAGATGTGTAGTATATTTCAGAGGATTTTTCACCCCAGTATGCCAAAGCCGGATTTCCGGCCTTAATGTGACAATCACTTATGCACGTGTAATCACAGATCTGCAGTATATCAGAGGGTTTTTACACCTCAATAAGAAAAAAGCTATATTTCTGGCCTTAATGTGACAATGACTTATGCACGTGTAATCACGGCTGTGCAATATATCAGAGGGTTTTTTCATCCTAACCAAAAAGCTGTATTTCTGTCCTAAATGTGACAGTGACTTATGCACGTGTAATCACAGATATGCAGTATGTAACCAAAAAGCTGTATTTCTGTCCTAAATGTGACAGTGACTTATGCACGTGTAATCACAGATGTGCAGTATATCAGAGGGTTTTTTCACCCTAACCAAAAAGCTGTATTTCTGTCCTAAATGTGACAGTGACTTATGCACATGTAATCACAGATGTGCAGTATATCAGAGGGTTTTTTCATTCCAGTAAGAAAAAAGCTGTATTTCTGGCCTTAATGTGACAATCACTTATGCACGTGTAATCACAGATGTGCAGTATATCAGAGAGTTTTTTCACCCCAGTAAGAACAAAAGCTGTATTTCTGGCCTTAACCACCTCAGCTCCCCTAGCTTAAACACCCTTAATGATCAGGCCACTTTGTTACACTTCTGCACTACACTACTTTCACCGTTTATTGCTTGGTCATGCAACTTACTACCCAAATGAATTTTACCTCATTTTCTTCTCACTAATAGAGCTTTCATTTGGTGGTATTTCATTGCTGCTGACATTTTTACTTTTTTTGTTATTAATCGAAATTTAACGATTTTTTTGCAAAAAAATGACATTTTTCACTTTCAGTTGTAAAAGTTTTAAAAAAAACGACATCCATATATAAATTTTTCTCAAAATTTATTGTTCTACATGTCTTTAATAAAAAAAAATGTTTGGGTAAAAAAAAAAAAATGGTTTGGGTAAAAGTTATAGCGTTTACAATCTATGGTACAAAAATGTGAATTACTGCTTTTTGAAGCAGCTCTGACTTTCTGAGCACCTGTCATGTTTCCTGAGGTTCTACAATGCCCAGACAGTAGAAAAAACCCACAAATTATCCCATTTCGGAAAGTAGACACCCTAAGGTATTCGCTGATGGGCATAGTGAGTTCATAGAATTTTTTATTTTTTGTCACAAGTTAGCGGAAAATGATGATTTTTTTCTTTTTCTTTTTTTCTTACACATACTCATATTCCACTAACTTTTGACAAAAAATAAAAACTTCCATGAACTCACTATGCCCATCAAGAAATACCTTGGGGTGTCTTCTTTCCAAAATGGGGTCACTTGTGGGGTAGTTATACTGCCCTGGCATTCTAGGGGCCCTAATGTGTGAGAAGTAGTTTGAAATCAAAATGTGTAAAAAATGCCATGTGAAATCCGAAAGGTGCTCTTTGGAATGTGGGCCCCTTTGCCCACCTATTGCCCAACTTCTTCTGAGTACGGCGATACCAGATGTGTGACACTTTTTTGCAGCCTAGGTGGGCAAAGGTGCCCACATTCCAAAGAGCACCTTTCGGATTTCACAGGGCATTTTTTACACATTTTGATTTCAAACTACTTCTCAAGCATTCGTGCCCCTAAAATGCCAGGGCAGTATAACTACCCCACAAGTGACCCCATTTTGGAAAGAAGACACCCCAAGGTATTTCGTGATGGGCATAGTGAGTTCATGGAAGTTTTTATTTTTTGTCACAAGTTAGTGGAATATGAGACTTTGTAAGAAAAAAAAAAAAAATCATCATTTTCCGCTAACTTGTGACAAAAAATAAAAAATTCTAGGAACTCGCCATGCCCCTCACGGAATACCTTGGGGTGTCTTCTTTCCAAAATGGGGTCACTTGTGGGGTAGTTATACTGCCCTGGCCTTTTAGGGGCCCTAATGTGTGAGAAGTAGTTTGAAATCAAAATCTGTAAAAAATGCCCTGTGAAATCCGAAAGGTGCTCTTTGGAATGTGGGCCCATTTCCCCACCTAGGCTGCAAAAAATTGTCACACATCTGGTATCGCCATACTCAGAAGAAGAAGGGCAATGTGTTTTCGGGTGTTTTTTTTACATATAGCCATGCTGGGTGAGAGAAATATCTCGGCAAAAGACAACTTTTCCCAAGATATTTATCTCACCCAGCATGGGTATATGTAAAATGACACCCCAAAACACATTCCCCAACTTCTCCTGAGTACGGCGATACCAGATGTGTGACACTTTTTTGCAGCCTAGATGCGCAAAGGGGCCCAAATTCCTTTTAGGAGGGCATTTTTAGACATTTGGATCCCAGACTTCTTCTCATGCTTTAGGGCCCCTAAAATGCCAGGGCAGTATAAATACCCCACATGTGACCCCATTTTGGAAAGAAGACACCCCAAGTTATTCAATGAGGGGCATGGCGAGTTCATAGAATTTTTTTTATTTTGGCACAAGTTAGCGGAAATTTTTTTTTGTTTGTTTTTTCTCACAAAGTCTCCCTTTCCGCTAACTTGGGACAAAAATTTCAATCTTTCATGAACTCAATATGCCCCTCAGCGAATACTTTGGGGTGTCTTCTTTCCAAAATGGGGTCATTTGAGGGGTGTTTGTACTGCCCTGGCAGTTAAGGGTCTCTGCAATCATTACATGTAGGGCCAGCATTAGGAGTTTTCTGCTATTCTCCTTATATTGAGCATATGGGTAATGAGATTTTTTTTTTTCCGTTCAGCCTCTGGGCTGAAAGAAAAAATGAACGGCACAGATTTCTTCATTCCCATTGATCAATGTAGATGAAAAAATCTCTGCCAAAAAAAAAAAAGGAGGGGAAAGGCGTCTGCCAGGACATAGGAGCTCCGCCCAACATCCATACCCACTTAGCCCGTATGCCCTGGCAAAGCAGATTTCTCCATTCACATCAATCGATGTGAATGAATAAATCATTGCCGGGATTTATTTATTTATTTTTTTATATACAAAGTGTTTGCCAAAGTATATGAACACCGCCGCCTCCTCAGCTCATATGCCTCGGCAAACGTATCTTTACTGCAGAGGAGAAATCTCGTCTTGCAGCGCCGCATACACCGACTTTTGTGTAATCTGACAGCAGCGCAATGCTTCTGTCAGAATGCACATCAGTGCTGCAGCTAGTCGATCGGTCCACCTGGAAGGTAAAAGAAAAAAAAAAAAAAAAAAAAAGAAAAAACCAGGCCGCAACGCAATAAATTTATTAACTTTATAATAAAATTTGAACGGAGCATATAAACTTTATTTAACTTTTTGAACAGAACGTTAACTTTTTTGCTTACCGGTGATTTTTTATTTTTTTTTACCTTTTATAGGACAAACCTCTCCTTCCCCATGGGACAATGTGCAAAGCGCAAATCGCCCAAAGATGTGGCGAAGTACATTATGCACTTTGTCCCAGGTGAAAGGAGAGGTTTGCAGCAGCTGTGAGTGTAAGGGCCCTAATAGCCCTGTGTGCCTGTCCTGTGAGATGCAATCCCTATGCCAAGTATACCTGTGTGTGGTACTTCCAGAAACACTCCCCTAAGCATAGGGCAGGGTGGTCAGTGCAGTCAGGACAGAAATAGCGGGTGTCACGCCTTATTCCACTCCTGCTACAGACACGACATCTTTTTCGGGGTGACGGTTGGGTTGAGGTACAAGCAACGACATTGGGGAAATGTCGCTCGTGTAGACGGCTCACTACACTGGTGGATGGGGCCACGGAACCTCCTGGATACAGGAGGTTCTCGATGATCTCTTCCTGAAATTTGAGGAAGGATCCTGTTCTCCCAGCCTTACTGTAGAGAACAAAACTATTATATGCAGCCAATTGAATCAAATATACAGACACCTTCTTATACCAGCGTCTGGTGCATCATGAAACTAAATAGGGAGCCAACATCTGGTCATTGAAGTCCACCCCTACCATGTGAAGGTTATAGTCATGGACTGAGAGGGGCTTTTCAATGACACTGGTTGCCCGTTCAATTTGTATTGTCGTGTCTGCGTGAATGGAGGAGAGCATGCAAACGTCACGCTTGTCTCTCCATTTCACTGCGAGCAGTTCTTGGTTACACAAGGCAGCCCTCTCCCCCTTGCAAGACGGGTGGTAACGAGCCGTTGGGGGAAGCCCCGGCGACTAGGTCGCACGGTGCCACAGCAGCCAATCTGTTCTAGGAACAAATGCCTGAAGAGGGGCACACTTGTGTAAAAATTGTCCACATAAAGATGGTACCCCTTGCCAAATAAGGGTGACACCAAGTCCCAGACTGTCTTCCCACTGCTCCCCAGGTAGTCAGGGCAACCGACCGGCTCCAGGGTCTGATCTTTTCCCTCATAGATCCGAAATTTGTTGGTATAGCCTGTGGCCCTTTCACAGAGCTTATACAATTTGATCCCATACCGGGCGCGCTTGCTTGGGATGTATTGTTTGAAGCCAAGGCGCCCGGTAAAATGTATAAGGGACTCGTCTACACAGATGTTTTGGTCAGGGGTATACAAATCTGCAAATTTGTTGTTTAAGTGGTCTATGAGGGGCCGAATTTTGTGGAGCCGGTCAACAGATGGGTGGCCTCTGGGATGGGAGGTGGTGTTGTCGCTAAAGTGCAGAAAACGCAGGATGGTCTCAAATCGTGTCCTGGACATAGCAGCAGAGAACATGGGCATGTGATGAATTGGGTTCGTGGACCAATATGACCGCAATTCATGCTTTTTGGTTAGACCCATGTTGAGGAAAAGGCCCAGAAATTTTTTTATTTCGGAAACTTGGACTGGTTTCCACCGGAAAGGCTGGGCATAAAAGCTTCCCGGGTTGGCGGCTATAAATTGAGTGGCATACCGATTTGTTTCTGCCACGACTATGTCCAAGAGCTCCGCAGTCAAGAACAGCTCAAAAAATCCCAGTGCCGAACCGATCTGAGCTGTCTCAACCCGAACTCCAGACCGGGCGGTGAAAGGGGAACTACAGGTGCGGCTGAAGTTGGGGACTGCCAATCAGGGTTTTCCAGCACCTCAGGGACTTTAGGGCCTGTCTGTGCGGTGCCTGCGACGGGGTAACTATTGCACGTGCCACCGTACCAGCTTCAACTGCCCTTCTGGTGCTCGCCACTTTACCATGTTGTACGGCAGTGCTGGTACTAGGTCCAGGATGGGCTGCGCTGCTGGTGTATGCCTCACCACGTAATCCGACAGCGCCAGCCCCACTCTGCTGCCCTTGAAGCGGATCCTGCGCAACCTGTGGTCTAGCGACACGGGGTCGGGTACGCCTGGTGCTATCAGGGACCTCGACCTCCTCGTCCGAACTTTGGGTCAGACTGCTACTGCTTTCTACAGGTTCATATTCTGACCCGCTAGATTCATCAGATGAGGGTTCCCATTCCTCATCCGACTGGGTCAGAATCCTGTAGGCCTCTTCAGAAGATTACCCCCTGTTTGACATTTGGACTACTAAATTTAGGGGTATTCCCTGAGACTACCCAAGAAAAAAAGCAAGCCTGTCTTACAAATAGGAGGCTAGCGAAGTACCGGAGGCCGCTGCGATTGATAAAAAATATCAAAACTGATTTTTTTATCGCCGCAGCGCTTGTAAAGTGGGTGAATGCACGTGTGGGCGACCGATCAGGCCTGATCGGGCAAACACATGCGTTTTGGGTGGAGGGCGAGCTAAGGTGACACTAATACTATTATAGATCTGACTGTAATCAGTTTTGATCACTTACAGATACTATAAAAGTACAAAAGCTGATTAGCGATACGCTAATTAGTAGGGATGAGCGAACCTGAACTGTATAGTTACATTTTCGTAAAAGTCCGGGTTCGGGTTCGGTGTTCGGCGCTTTCTTGGTGTTTTTTGAAAGGCTGCAAAGCAGCCAATCAACAAGCGTCATACTACTTGCCCCAAGAGGCCATCACAGCCTTGCCTACTATCAGCGAATCAGTGACTGCGGTGCGGTGGGCTGGGCGCTAACCGACGCTAACTACCTAACCAAGGGGCCTAAACTATCCTAAAACCTATCAGTCAATACCAGTGGGAAAAAAAAGTGATCACTTTTTTCCCTTTCACTAGGTGATTGACAGGGGCGATCAATGGGTTAATTGGGGTGATGGGGGGTGATCTGGGGCTAAGTGTGGTGTTTGGTGGCTACTCACTGTGATGTGTGCTCCTCTGCTGGGACCAACCAACGAAAAGGACCAGCAGAGGAGCACAGAAGCCATTTAACACCTTATATTTATAAATATAAGGTGTTAGATGGCTTCTGATTTGATTTTTTGAAAATCGCCAGCCGGCCAGCCACGATCATTGGCTGGCAGGCTGGTGATGAAATACTTCTTTAACTTTTGCCGGCCCGCGATGCGCATGCCGGCTCTGACCGAAATCTCCCGTCTCGCGAGATGACGCACAGATGCGTCCAGGAGGAATGAATCGACCGCCTCCAGGACGCATCCGTGCATTAGGCGGTCCGGAGGTAGTTAATGTGACAATCACTTATGCACGTGTAATCACAGATGTGCAGTATATCAGAGGGTTTTTTCACCCCAGTATGCCAAAGCAGGATTTCTGACCTTAATGTGACAATCACTTATGCACGTGTAATCACAGATGTGCAGTATATCAGAGGGTTTTTTCACCCTAACCAAAAAGCTGTATTTCTGTCCTAAATGTGACAGTGACTTATGCACGTGTAATCACAGATGTGCAGTATATCAGAGGGTTTTTTCACCCCAGTAAGAAAAAAGCTGTATTTCTGGCCTTAATGTGACAATCACTTATGCATGTGTAATCACAGATGTGCAGTATATCAGAGGGTTTTTCATACCAGTATGCCAAAGCCGGATTTCTGGCCTTAATGTGACAATCACTTATGCACGTGTAATCACAGATGTGCAGTATATCAGAGGGTTTTTACACCCCAGTAATAAAAAAGCTGTATTTCTGGCCTTAATGTGACAATCACTTATGCAAGTGTAATCAGAGATGTGCAGTATATCACAGGGTTTTTTCACCCCAGTATGCCAAAGCAGGATTTCTGGCCTTAATGTGACAATCACTTATGCACGTGTAATCACAGATGTGCAGTATATTAGTTTTTTTTTTTCAACCTAACCAAAAAGCTGTATTTCTGTCCTAAATGTGACAGTGACTTATGCACGTGTAATCACAGATGTGCAGTATATCAGAGGGTTTTTTCACCCCAGTAAGAAAAAAGCTGTATTTATGTCCTAAATGTGACAGTGACTTATGCACGTGTAATCACAGGTGTGCAGTATAAGCACAAAAAAGGGGGGTCAGCACATCCCAATGCGTAGGTGCACGTCGCAATGTGGCTGCATATATTCATTTGACAAACACATAGGGCAACAGCACTCTACAAACCAAAGGTAGAGTACAAAAGTATATTACATAGTGCTGTTGCCCTATGTGTTTGTCAAATGTATATTTGCAGCCACATTGCGACGTGCACCTACGCATTGGGATGTGCTGACCCCCCTTTTTTGTGTTTGTAGTATTATATATGGGAGTAGTGGCTGAATCCCATATGCAGGGTCGTGCACTCCCTAGCCTCTTCTGCCTCACAGGCTGATTTTAATTAGCATGAGTATATAGTTTGCTCAACATGCATGCTTATATTTATAGTCACTGGATTCCATGTAGGCCATTTTGGCTCCACACAGATATGGATCAACAGGTGCCCAGCATGCATGTGGGACCTGCATTTTCTGGATTTCATGGTCGCTGTTATGGCACCCAACAGGTGAGCTTAATGTTAGGACCCGTCTTATTATAGATCGCCTTGGCGTGCGGCAGACGGGCTCAAATGTATTTGTACAAAATGTATTTGCTAAGCATCTCTAAGTTATTAGCATAGCATTTACTATGTAATATACTTTTGTACTCTACCTTTGGTTTGTAGAGTGCTGTTGCCCTATGTGTTTGCCACAGATGTGCAGTATGTAACCAAAAAGCTGTATTTCTGTCCTAAATGTGACAGTGACTTATGCACGTGTAATCACAGATGTGCAGTATATTACAGGCTTTTTTTCACCCCAGTAACCAAAAAGCTGTATTTCTGTCCTAAATGTGACAGTGACTTATGCACGTGTAATCACAGATGTGCAGTATATTAGAGGCAGTATATTAGAGGCTTTGCCCACTGGCTCCTGGTATTGCCCATATGGCTCAGGTAGGAGAGTGTAGGGTCCCGGGCTACTTGAGAAACCTTGTCGTGGTGTCCGGGCTTAAGACATGTTCTACACCGTAGGACATGTTGACTAATCTCTCAATTTTAAAATCAGTTTGAGAATTAGTGAGACTGCAGAGTGCACCTATGTTTGTTATTGTTTTGTTATAAGGCTTTTCTCACCCTAACCAAAAAGTTGTATTTCTGTCCTAAATGTGACAGTCATTTATGCTTGTCTAATCCCAGATGTACAGTATATTAGAGGGTTTTTTCACCCCAGTATGCCAAAGCTGTATTTCTGGACTTGCAGATAGCCTATGCTGGTGCACTATCGTTGCATAAAATGGCTGCCGATCAGGTATTGATATTGATGAAATGAAGAAAAAAAAGTTCGTTTTCAGCAGTAGTTGGCTCAGGGCAGGCTTAAAAAAATTGTGCACTGCACCCACAAAACACTTTTTCTGTAGATAGCTGAGTACATAAACCAGTTCTTGATAAGATCGCTCCCTGATCTCTCCCTCACAGCAGCTGCAGCCTCTCCCTACACTAATCCGAGCAGAGTGACGGGCGACGCTAAGTGACTCCAGCTTAAATAGAGGCTGGGTCACATGCTGCAGTTGGCCAATTACAGCCATGCCAATAGTAGGCATGGCTGTGATGGCCTTTTGGGGCAAGTAGTATGACGCTTTGCAGCCTTTCAAAAAGCGCCATAAAAATCGCCGAACACCGAACCCGAACCTTTACGTAAATGTTCGGGTGCTGAAAAAGCCGAACTTTACAGTTCGGGTTCGCTCAATTCTACTTTTATTGTGTAAAAAAATAAGATTTGATACATATGCAAATTAACCTGAGATGAGTCCTGTACGTGAGATGAGTCAGGGACAGGACTCATCTCAGGTTAATTTGCATATGTATCAAATCGCTTTTTTGGTACAATAAAAGCACACAGAGATATGGGGACTGGTTATTGCGGATGTGCTAGTGGCCATCTAGCAACCCATGTACTCAGCTCTATGCACAACAAAAACAATTCTTGTTGAGGGTATTCGAGCATCACAGAAAAGTCGTCACCAAGCTAACAAATGAAGGGATTGCATCGTTCAAAGTTGATTAATATAACACATACTTTGCCTATCCTACTACCTCGTGTCTAGTTTTAATATTATTTTAACTTAGTGATTTCTAGTTTTCCCTATAAAAGTAATTAACATTGAAAAATCATATTTTTTGCCTACTTTTACAAAACTGATCAAAATGTGCAACCTCGAAATATTATCCAATCTTCTTGAAACTTGGCATATATATCTTTTACATCACTGAGACTCGGGTGTAAGCAAAGTCTGCAAAAATTTTAAATTAAATTTTTTTCCATTACAAAATGAAACACCCTAATGTACAGTATATACTGTATATCATGGCACTGTATATACTGTCACTGACTATAATGTCACTGTATAATGCTGTTGCCCGACAATAAAATCTTTTAGTCCTCCTACCGTATAGGCCCTTTCTGAATTTGATCCACATAGCAGCCGCTTCCCTTGCTTCCACTATAGCTACGCCCCTGCATAAGATGTAATATAATGAAAACAATGTTAAAATATTTATTTTTATAAAAGAGATGGGCATTAGTGGGCCTATAGGTAATAGTTAGGACTATGGATTGTTTTATTACTAGAGCTTTTTTGTGAGTATGATGAGATAAGCAATCTAGATTAACTTAACTTATCTTACCTTTTTCCTTTTACACCTCTCTGTATTTTACATATTATGCATTACAGAAATTATAACTATTGTCTGAATGTACAATATATACATCTGTCCTTTCATAAAAACAGAGGGAAGTGACTAGTTACAGTTAGATGAAGGAGCTGTGACATTTTGCAGGTTGCTTCCCCAGTCACGCTGTCATGCACAAGCTTTCGCCTGTTTGAATTTTGTTGTATTTATTTAAAAACCGGTTTGTAGATGGAAAGTGGATCAGCAGAGTTCCTGTTTCTGTAGTTAATCTCTGCTTTTTAGTGGCATTAATCATCTATTTCTGACATTAACAGGGGTTGCAAAAGTTCGCTGTATCTGATACTTAGTCCTTGTCTCAGTTACTCCATCTAGTGGACAAAAACAGAAAAACTACATTCATGATCAGAGTATCGAGAACACTTTTGCAGCCATTCAATATGGCAACTTAATGTTACCACAAAGCTTAAAAAACAATTTTGGAAGCTGAATCATTTTAACATGCTCCCTGATCAGATAAGACTCTTATCCCCTTGATGGCAGCAGTAGCACCAAATTAGCACTGATAGAGGTGTTTTAAGAGCTAATTATGTGAAACCTGATTCACTGCCCGTGACTGTTAGTAAATGTCACTGGTAATTGCACAGGCACAACCGCTGTGTCTCCTTGATCTCTGAGATGTACATATACATCTATTGTAGGATCTACCACAATGTATATTTACATGAATGTACAATGCACACAATTAATGTACATGCAGATTAAAATGAAGGATAGATTCTACATCTCTTTTTTTTTTTATCCACTTCTGGTTTTGGCTTCAAAAACTGCATAAAAAAACTTGAATGTGTAACATCACCTTTAATGCATTTAAGGAACAGGTATAGTTAAAAATAATAATTTTGGCACATAGAGTGTGCTCAGTGTAATGACAACATACATGTGAGCTGTACTGCCTGGAGGTATACATACTAATGTTTCAAGTCGAGATGAGCAAATTGATTCCTCACTAATCCAGTTTATTTGAAATTTTCCAAGAACTTTGGTTTACAACAAATCAGAATTTTTGAGGATTCATCCCCCTCCCCCATGAATCACACAAATTGTCCGCTGCTATTTTTATTTCAGAAGACACAGATGATGGCTCCTTCCACCAGAAAGGGATCATTTTTGGATAATCTGCAATGTGTTTTTAAACTCTCTGTCACTTCAGTCTGTTTACCCATAGCCATATACTATATCTACCATATACATGTATTTCCCACATGTATAGGCCATCTTCTGCGCATCCAAAGTTTTTTCTGATGTTACACCTTAACTCGTTCTAAACCTGCACCTCTTCTAAATGATTATGGCTTTTGAGAATGTTTTTTTAGTACTGTATTAGAATTTAATTAGTGTATAACTATGTGGCAGGGATATGACTAACACGTCTATACTCAAGCCGTGTCCAGAAACATCCCTTTTAAGAGACAAAAGTCAGTGGTTTAGTTGTTATATGCAGCTACAATAATATTTCAGCTGTTTCATAACTATAGCTCCTGCCAACTTCTTGCCTCGGTTTTAAAGCTGAAGTACATTTGACCTCTATCTAAACTGCCATAAGTTAGTATTATATTATAAAAGATTGTGACCAGAGTCTGATCCTAGCTTCACCATAGAAAATATAAAAATCAAACAGGATATCAGAAAGCTGGATGTACCTGCGTATCAAGTAGTATCTACTCTACAGGATATTAGAAGCCACAAAAGTTATGTATAATATGGCTTAACTTGCAGCTTTGTGCTCTTACAGGCTTAAGATGCCAATTGTTCACAGTGACATAAAATATCATTGACTTATATTATAAATAAGTACTTTTAGTGTTAACTTCAATAAGGAATTTTGCACATTAACGAAATATGTATGCATTTTCATGTAAATACATACGTAGGCATGAAGAACATCTCAGTTCTATGAAGCGAGAATGCATTTTTGATTCTTTTTAATTAATCATAAATCCAAAACTCAATCAATTGTTCTTGTGAGTGCTTTTCAAAGATATATTATTTACATTATTTATAGTAAGTCCATTTAATAAAATAGAATTCTCTCTATGCCCCTGTGCTGCTATAGAAAGATAAAGCAAAGAAAGGGCAGAGGTGGGGGAGTCAAAATGCAGAATAGCAATAGGATACAGAGAAGATTGACTGATGTTATCTGAACTGCTTATTAACCTCATCAGAGATGTGTGAAATATCCACCCAGAAATGCAAAACAGTTGGTTTGAGACAGAACATTTGCCTTGTGCTTGCTTGTGTTTTCTTTTCAAACCATTTCTTACAGATATAACAGGTTTTCCATTAAGTTAGAATGCAAGGTATTAAGATACAGGCTGGGCATATACTCAACTGTATGGACTATCAGTTCCTATCAAAATGGTTTCTTCATATTTAAACAGGTTGTCCGATAGTTTGAAAAAATATATATTTTTTGGGTGGAACTCCTTCAGCTTTGTTTAAAGACTGTGGGGATTGACTTGACGTACTGGCACTTGAGCACTGCAACCAATTGGTAGCATTAGCAGTTACCAGTCCAAGCATTCTCATTTAATCTACCAACCTTTTATGTGGCACTGTATCAAATGCTTTGGAGAAGTTGATATATGACATCCATTTACTTGCCCCCATCAAGTCTAGAACTTACCTCATAGAAACTAATTAAATTAGTATGACATGACAGATCCCTCATGAAGCAGTGCTGATACAGTGTTATATGCTTATTTTCATTGAGGTACTCCAAGATAGCATCTTTTAGAAAACTATCAAAAAGTTTACCCACAAAAGATGTTAGACTTACCGACCTATAGTTTATGTGCTTTGTTTTTGACCCCTTTTTGAATATTGGCACCAAATTTGCTAAGTACCAATCCTGTGGAATGCTCCCTGTCATTAAATATCAGAATTAAGGGTTGGTCTATGACACTACTTTATACTCTTATAATATGTGGGAGTATACCTTCTGGACTCAGTGATTTGTCTATTTGAACTTCTTCCGGGTGTCAGACAGGCCACTTTTAATGGGGAATTTACTTTTACATTCTGCATGTCATCTGACAGTTTGTTTCCCTCTCTGTCTTCAGGTTGGCTGATTTTATTTGTCTTTTACATATTCTATTTTTTCCTCATAGTTTTTCAAGGTTTCTTTCTTCGCTACTAGTGTTGAGTGAAGCAAAGCATTCAAAGCGGAATTTCCTCACGCTTCGTGGTAACGAATCAGGTTTTCCTAAAATAGCGGCTGCATGTGTTATATAAAGCTAAACTAAGTGCAGAGGAGACGAGCACAGGAATGATTACCCATAATGCTATACAGCCAGCCAATCCACAGCCCTATAAAATACTCATCCCGTGTTGTCTTCACCATTGTCCTGTCAGTAGGGAGATACCATTCAGTCTGCACCCCTTGGGGGGCCCAGGTCTTAATGTTGACCATCTTCATATTTTTCTGGCTCTACTTCTTCCAAATCACCCTTCAAAGTGTCCATGTGCTAGAGAAGTCAGAAATAAGCAGAGAGAGGAGGAGCTGGATGTTCCTGATGACATATTCTCATCGATATTAGATGATCTGGAAAAGGAGGAAAAGCAGATGGCAGATGAAGGGCTCCCACCTTTAAGGCCGGTGAGTTCTGGGGTTGTAGTATGTATGCAGAGCGAATTAATATTATGTGTTAGGCTACTTTCACACTGGCGATTCTGGGTCCGCCTGTGAGATCCGTTTCAAGGCTCTCACAAGCGGCCCCAAACTGATCAGTTTAGCCCCAATGCATTCTGAATGTCTAAGGATCCATTCAGAAGGCATCAGTTTGGCTCCGTTCCGCCACAAATATGGTGCAATTGTAAACGGATACGTCCCCCATTGACTTTCAATGTAAGTCAGGACGGATCCGTTTGACTTACACTTAGACTTAGATTTTTTTTGGACAGAATAATGCAGACGGATCCTTTCTAAACGGATACCAGCGTTTTCATTTATAGGTGCGGATCCGTCAGATAGCAGACTGATCCGCACCTAACGCAGGTGTGAAAGTAGCCTAACTATCAAATAACCTGCAGGAGATTGCATTAATATGCATACTGCCCCCCCAACCTAACCAGCCAAACCCCATACCAGCAACAGCCCCCATTTAAAGTTGCATTAAAGGTGCCGCAAGGCCATTAACATTGAAGACCGACTATACAATGCAGTTTTCTTTATTAAATGCAAGGCAGCTGCAGCATGGTTGCAACCCATGCACAGCACGGCCTAGGTCAGAGTGGCGCAGCCTGGGGTGGGCGGAAAAACAAACCTTTTTTTTTTTTTTATCACTTACTTGCTGCCGGGCTAAACTTGTATGGTTTTTATTTCGTTTAATTACTTTAAAAAATTACTTTTCTATATTTCGGTCTATGTGAGGGCTTGTTTTTGTTTAACGATCAGTAGTTTTCTGGGGGAAGGGTGGGGCCCAGTCACTTCTAGTTACGCCCCTGAGCAGGAGGCTGCTGATTGGCCAGTATTAGCTAGCTGCCCTGCCATTGGTCCATCCTTTCACACCCCCTTCTCTCTGGAGCTGAACACAGCAGGAGGCAGGCGTTCTCACAGTGCATCATGTGACCATGAAGGAGCTTGACCAGTGACGTCACAGACCTCCTTCTAACAAATCCATTCTAGCATCTACCCAGCATGTATGGCAGGACTCTGCTGAGCAAAGACCATGTGCCCAGGTGAGGTGACCACAGAAGTGCCCTGGCATCTGTCTGCTGCTGGAAGCTCAATGTGGAGCTTTATGAATGTAAAAACTAATAGCCAAGAGGCTAAAGAAACCCTGCTTGTCTGCTTCTGACCCTAATCTTAACACATAACGTTCATTTGATTCCAATCTACCCTAACACCTAAAGGGATTTTTTTAAAGCCTGCTGTTTCTCTAGAAGATGACCTTATGCTGATAGTAGTGTTAACAGAGTCTCAAAGGTCTGTAAAAATAGGGTAACTGCTTTTATAGACCCTTGAGACTATTAACACTACTATAAATATAACGTCACCTAGAGAAAGAGCAAGTTTTTAAAATTATCTTTTTCCTTTAGGTGTTAAAACATAACTTATTTGATTGCTTGAACACCTAAAGGAAAACAAATTAAAATCCTGCTGTTTCTCAAGATGACCTTATGTCGATAGCAGTGGTAATAGAGTCTGAAAGGTCTATAGAAGCAGTTACCCTATTTTTACAGACCTTTGAGGCTCTATTAACACTACTGTCAACATAAGGTCATCTACAGACACAGCAGGTTTTTAAAAAGATTTTTCCTTTAGGTGTTACAGCAATCAAATGAAAGTTATGTTTTAACACCTAAAGGAAAAACATAATTAAAAAAACATGCTGTTTCTCTAAATGACCTGATGTTGATAGTAGTGTTAATAGAGTCTCAAAGGTTTGTAAAAATAGTGTACCTGCTTCTATAGACCTTTGAGACTCTATTACCATGACTTTTAGCATAAGATCGTCTGGAGAAACATCAGGTTTTAAAAAAAAAAAAAAATTTCTTTAGGTGTTAGAGCAATCAAATGGAGGGGGAGAAATGTGACATGGGTGAGGATGGGGTTACATGATGGGCCGGAGACAATGTCTGTAGTCTGTCTGTGCCATGGACGGGGAGAAATATGACATGGAGGGCTGATGGCTGACATGGGGGTCTGATCTGAGGCATTGGGGCTGTGCCTGTGAGCTGGGGTCTGATGGCTGGTCTGACCTAAGGTGGAATGAAAAATATTGTTTCCTATTATCCTCCTTTAAAACCTAGGTGCGTCTTATGGGACGAACCTACATTTTGGCGCACCCCCCCCCCCTTCCCCCAGGTGAGCTGAAGGGGTCGGGGGGGGTCGGGGGCGCCAAAATGTAGGTTCGCTTGTGTTGGTAAAAAACCTTGCACCGGCCCTGGGCGCAGGCAAGGGGGGGGGGGGGCGCACTTGGGCAGCTCAGCCTCTGTTGGTGGTGGACCTTGTCCCAGCCCTGGGCCTAGGCATACCCGATTTATAGCGATTTGTGCCAAATTAATTTGGAACTAATCAAATTTCTTGAACTTAGGCGAAGTTGCCCAAAATTTTTTTTTCAAAACTTTGCTCCTCCTTCCTGTTTTAGTGGTTTAATTGTTTTTTTTTTGTCATTTATTGATCCCTTTACATATCTATTTATCCACAGTATTTTTGTTTTTTCTTGTACCTTACCCTTTTATTCCCATAAGGTATTTATCTCTCACAGTTGGAGTTTAGAGTTTAGGAAATATCCCATTTTGTGGCTGCATTTAAATTTTTGAGGACACTGTCCCAGTTAGTCACGCATGTGAGGGCCAGACAAGATGCGGGTGCGTTGTGGGAAAATGCTTGATTTTTCCACTCGAGTGCCAAGCGTTTTAATGCGTTTTGCACACGCTTGACAAAAATCGGCATGCTTGGTACCCAGACCCGAACCCGGACTTCTTCACAGAAGTTCGGGTTTGGGTTAGGTGTTGCGTAGATTTTATTATTTTTTCTTATAACATGCTTATAAGGGAAAATAATAGCATATTTAATACAGAATTAAATTAGGGATGGAGGGGTTAAAAAAATAAATTTAAATAATTAAACTCACCTCATCCACTTGTTCGCGCAGACCGACTTGTCTTCTTTCTTCTTCTTTGAGGACCTGGGAGGAAAAGGACCTTTGGTGACGTCACTGCGCTCATCACATGGTCCGATATTGAACCATTTACATATCTATTTATCTACAGCAAAGTGTGCCTGGCGTGCATGCTGTACCTGCGCTCCCTGGACTTTGTGTGGCTATCGTGGCCCATAAACAGGTAGAAACTAGTGTTAGGGACCACTCATAGAGGCAACCTTGACGTGGTGAGTGGCTTATTACGCTTTGGCCAAAATGTACACCAATGCCTCATTCAACATCCAGCATAGAGGCAGCAGAGTGCTGGTTGCAGAGTGCTATTGCATTTGTGTTTTTGTATTTATCTACAGTGTTTTCTTTCTTCTTGTACCTTAGGGTATTTTCACACTAGCGTCTTTCTTTTCCGGCATTGAGTTCCGTACTAGGGGCTCAATAATGGAAAAGAACTAATCAGTTTTATCCTAATGCATTCTGAATGGAGAGCAATCCGTTTAGGATGCATCAGGATGTCTTCAATTCAGTCTTTTTGCCTTTTCAGGACGGAGATAATACTGCAGCATGCTGCGGTTTTATCTCCGTCCAAAATTCTGGAACATTTGCCGGCATTTTTTCCCATTGAAATGCAATAATGCCCGAGTGTTCTGGCAAAACAGATCCGGCATTGCAATCTGCGCATGCTCAGACACCAAAAAATGTGAAAAAAAAATAAATGCCCGTTTTTCCGGATGACACGGGAGAGACGGATTCGGCATTTCAATGCATTTGTCATACAGATAAGGATCCTGATCCGTCTGACAAATGCCATCAGTTTGCATAAGTTTTGACA